>NW_026005718.1:312371-318273 GCF_001458135.2 Marmota marmota marmota | reverse complement strand
CTGTATGCATTGTGAACTATCTGTTGGTGCAGCGACTTGTGGTAGTGTTGGGGTATTTTTGCTGATGATGTCATCGGTGGTACAATTTTTCCAAAAGGAGCCGTCAATTGGCTTGGTGTATCTTCCTCCCTTCTGCTTGTCATGATTGTTCAGCTAAAATTTGGGGGCCAACAGAGGTGAGGCAAGGAACCTCACCCCCCGCTGGTACAAAGACCTATCCACAGGTGTGGCTGTATACTGGACCAGTGGTCAGTGATGGGTAATATCCAATTGCAATTGTACCAACCTAAGACAGGAGGCTGACGCCTTGAGGTCCGCTCATCCGATAACGGGTAAGGACAATATGTATTATTGGACAACCTAAGGCAGGCATGGTCCCTAAGCCACATGCTTGTTGTTTAAACAGAGAGGGGGAGATGTTGAGAGCCACAGCCGAAGGGGCCCCAGCAAACTTTCAGACTGCCAGCTGATGAATGGCTCACAGCGGCCCCAGCAACTTCTAGCTGATTGGCTCCTCTGTGGTGATGCTCATTGAGCTGTTACCCCGCCCTTTCAGACTGCCAGCTGATGATTGGCTCACAGTGGCCCCAGCAACTTTTAGCTGATTGGCTCCTCTGAGGTGATGCTCAATGGGCTGTTTCCCCTCCCTTTCAGACTACGGAGCTGCTCATTGGGGGACTTTTTTTTGCTCCGCCCTCACTACCCAGCCAATCGGCCTCAAGAGCAGGAGGAGTGGGGGAGGTTGAGAGGCTTGTGGGAAGCTTGTGGTGGCAGTTGGGCTCTGAAGGTTTTTCCTGAGGAGCTGTTTTGTTTGGCGTGTGTGGTTCTAAACATAAAGTTCGTTTCTTTTGACAAGTGGCTCCTGAATTGTGCCCAGCCAGACTGCGGCATAGGGTTATGGTTGGGGATAGTTTTCGGGTAAGATTTATGGCTAGGTCTAGTGTCAGAGTTAGGTTTAGCTTGAGGTTCAAGTTGAGAGCTAGGGGTATTGTAATAGACAGAATCAGGTTTTGGGTTTGGGTTAGGTTGACGTTTAGGGATATGGCTCAAATTAGCATTAGGTTTGAGTTAGGGATAGGGTAATGGATAAGGTTAAGTTTAGGCTTCAGGTTAGGTTTAGGGATCAGGTTAGGTTTAGGGTAATGGTTAGGGTTAGGGTTAGGCCTAGGGTTAGCATTAGGATTAAGGTTATCATTAGGGTAATGGATAGAGTTAAAGCTAGAGTTAGGGCTAGGGTTATGTTTAGGATTAAGGCTAGAGTTAGGTTTAGTGTTAGGGTTAAGGCTAGGGTTAGGTTTAGGGTAACGTTAGGGTTTGAGCTAGAGTTAGAGCTAAGGATAGGGTTAGATTTAGGATTAGGTCTAGGGTTAGGGTTAGGGTTAAGGTAATGGACAGGTTTAGATAACAGGTCAGGGTTAGGGTTAGGTTTAGGTTTAGGACTAGCGTTAGTGTTAATTTTAGCATAATTGTTAGAGTTTGAGCTAGGGTTAGGACTACGGCAAAGGTTAGGTTTATGTTTAGGTCTAGGGTTAGTTTTATAGTTAGGGTTAGAGTAGGTTTAGGTTTAGGGGTAAAGTTATCATGACCTTTATGTTTAGGGTTAGGGTAATTGATGGGGTTAGAGCTAAGTTTAAGTATAGTTTTAAGTTTAGGATTAGGGCTAGGGTTAGTGTTAGGGTTAGGTTAGGCTTATCATTTTCTTATGATTAGGTTAAGGGTAAGGGTCAGGGATTGAGTAAGTGTTAGGCCTAGGTTGAGGCTTCAGGTTAGAATCAGGGTTATGGACAGAGTTTGCGTTAGGGTTAAGGTAAGGGTTAGGGCTAGTTTCAGCATTAGGTTTAGGGTTATGTTTAGAGTAATGGATAGAGTTAGAGCTAGAGTTTGGGCTATGGTTATGGTTAGGATTAGGACTAGGATTGGTGCTAGGGTTTGGGCTAGGGTTACTTTTAGGGTAAGGGTTAGGGTTTAAGCTAATGTTAGTTCTAGGGTCAGTTCAAGGATTAGTTTCAGCCTTAGGTCTAGGGACAGGATTATGGTAGGTTTAGGGTTAGGTTTAAGGTTAGGGCTAGGGTTACATTAGGGTTAGGATAAGGTTTAGGGTAAGGCATATGGATAGATGTAGGTTTAGGTTTAGGTTTAGGTTTACTATTAGATTTAGTTTTAGGGTTAATGTTAAGCTATGGTTATGTTTAGGTTTATGGTTCGGGTTAGGTTTTGAGCTAGGGTTAGGGCTATGGTGAGTGTTAATTTAAGGCTTAGGTCTATTGTTAGTTTTCTGGTTAGGGTTAGAGTTAAGGCTAGGGTTATCTATACAGTTAGTTGTATGGTTAGGTAAGATGTAGATTTAGAGCTAGGTTTAGGGATAGGGTTTAAGTTTTGGGTTAGGGCTAGGGTTAGGTTTTAGAGTAAGGTATAGGTCTAAGTTTATATTTATGGTAAGAGTTAGGCTTTGAGTAAGGTTTAAGACTAAGGATATGGTTAGGTTTAGGGTAAGGGTTAGGGCTAGGGTTAAGGTTGTGTTTACGCTTAGGGCTAGTTTTAGGCCTAGAATTCGCTCTAGGTTTTGTGTTAGGTTAAGGCATAGTGTGAGGGCTATGGATAATGTAAGAGCTAGGATTATGATTAAGGCTAGTTGGAGGGTTATGGTTATGGCTATGTCTAGGGTTAGGTTTATGTTTTCGGTTTGCATAAAGTTTAGAGATAGGTTTAGACTTAAAGACAGTGTCAGTGTTCAGGTTACAGGAAGAGTTAAGATTAAAGCCAGAATTGGGCTAGGTTTATGTTTAGGGGTAGGGTTAGTCTTTGTGTTAAGTTAAGGGTTATTGTTAGGGCTAAGACTACATTTTTGTTTAGGTCTAGAGCTAGAGTTAAGTCTGAATTTAAGATTAGGTTTAGGTCTAGGGCTAGTTTTAGGGTCTGGTTTAGGTATAAATTTACTGGTAGGGGTAGTGTTCCTGTTTGGTCTAGCATTATGGTCATTTTTAGACCTAGGTTAGTGTTATGGTCAGAATAAGGGTCATGGTTAGGGTTAAGGTTTGGGATAGGGTTAGAGCTAGAATGAGGGCTAGGGTTTGGACTATTAATATGGTGAGAGTTTTGATTAGGCTGAGGATTAGGGATAGGTCTATTGTTACCATCAGAGTTAGGGTTTTTCTTAGGGTTAGGGATAGGGTTAGATCTAGTGTTAGGGGTAGGATCAGGGTTAGGCTTAGGGCTAAAGCTAGGTATAGGGCTCAGATTAGGGCTAGTTTTTGTGTTAGTGCTAGGGCTAGCGTTAGGGCAACTGATAATGTAAGAACCAGGGTTACAATTAGGATTACAATTAGTGTTAGGGTTAGGGGTAGTTAGTTCTAGTGTTAGTATTAGATTTAAGGTTAGGGTGATATTTAGAGCTAGAGTTATTTTTAGGAGAGGAGTCAAGGTCAGGGTTAGTTTTAAGGTTAGGGTTAGGACTCAATTAGGGCTAGGATTAGTTCTGGTAGTAGTTTAGGGTTTGGTTTATGTTAAGGTTTAAGGTTAGGTTTATTGCTCATTTTTGTTATAGTCCTAGGGTTAGGGTTAGGGCTAGTTTTACAATTAGTATTAGGGTTAGGGCAAGTGTTAGTGTTAGGCTGAGACTTAGGTTTAGGGTTACATTTATAGTTAGGTTTAGATCTAGACTTAGGCTAGGATTAAGGATAGGGCAAGGGTTAGGGCCAGGGTTAGAGTTATAATAAGGGTTAGGGTTAGAACTAGGAAAAGGGCTAGTGTGAGAGTTAGAGTTAGTGATAGGGCTAAAATTAGAGTTAGAGTTTGGGATAGGGTTAAATTAGGACTAGGATTAGGGCTAGGGTTAGTGTTCAGCTTAGGCCTAGCTATAGGGATAGGCGTAGGTTTAAGTTTAGGATAAAGAATGGCATTATAGCTAGGTTTAGACGTAGGGTGAGTGTTAGAGTTAGGGTAAGGGTTAGGTTTGTGGTTAGAGTTTAGGGCTAGGATGAAGCTAGTGTTTGTTTTAGATTCAGGGCTAGGATTACTGCTAGGGCTAATAGCAGGTCTAGGGTTATGGTTAAAGATAGTTTTAGGGTTAGGCTTATGGCTATGTCTAATGTAAGGGTTAAGTTTTGGGTAAGGGTCAGGTTTAGAGCTCGGGGAATTATTAGATTTAGGATTTGGCTTAGGTAAGGATTTAGGTTTACATCTCAAATTAGCATTAGGGTTAGGGTTAGGGAATAGTTAGGGGTTGTTTTACAGTTCAGGTTTGTTTTAAGGTAATTGGTACAGTTAGTGTTAGTGATAGGGCTAGGGTTAGGCTTAGGGTTAGCATTAGGGTAAGAGTGATGTTTAGGGTAATTTATAGGGTTAGAGCTTAGGTTAGAACTAGAGTTATAGTTAGGAATATGCCTTTAGTTAGGGTTAGAGTTATTGTTAGAATTAGGCTTAGGGTTAGGATTAGGGTTATGTTTAGCATAAAGGTTAGGTTTTGAGATAGGGTTAGGTCTAGGTTTAGGGTTAGGTCTAGGGATAGGATTACAGTAGGTTTAGGTTTAGGGTTATATTTAGGGCTATGGTTATCACTAAAGTTAGGGTTAGTGTTAAGGTAACAGATAGTGTTAGGTTAGGTTTAGATTTTGGTTTAGAGTTAGAATTAGTGATAGGGTTAGGATTAGAACTATGTTTATATTTAGGTTTATGGTTTGGTTTATGTTTTGATCTAGATTTAGGGCTATGCTGATTGTTAATTTTAGGGTTATGCCTATGGTAAAAGTTTTCCAGTTAGGGTTAGGGTTAACATTAGGGTTTGGCTATGATTATCAATAAGGTTAGTTTTAGGGTAGGTTTAGAGCTAGCTTTCGGGCTAGGTTAAGTTTAGGATTTAGGGAGGAGATCCAACATGGTGGCAGGCACAGAGAGATCAAGTCTCTGACCTCTTCAGCTGTGCAGGCATAGGGAGTCGTAAACCATCTAAATGCTGTTTGCTCAGAATCACTAGGCAATGCTGAGCTGACGTGGATCTGAGGTGAACAGTCTGGTCCTCTCAGAGCACACACCGAGCCCAGATCTGCTGAATTCAAGCTCCTGTTCGCCTGCATCTCGCAGACAAACTGCTGTGACTCAGCACTAAACAGTCCCGCTAAAACAAGTGATCAGCCCTTCTGCACCTACGGAGGTAAATGCCAACCGAGCCTTCATAGGCAGTGGCCACAGGATTGAAACGGGGCTTGTGAGAGCCAGTCAGGACCCACCGGTTGCATTGGTCACCCAGCAAAGGGAAACAAACTGTCGCCATTTGCATGGGATACCACCATGGCAGAGAACTGACGTCACCAGAATGCAGCGGAGGAGATAACTTCATTGAAACCAGCGGCGACAGGTGTGTAACCCCCTAGCCTTCCCTCTCCACACAGCGGGGAGACCTGAAGGGCCCCTCCCAGCTCTCCCGTAAGGGCCCCTCAGAGCTCTCCCATGAGCGCGATAGCCAGACCGAGGGAATCAGGAGTGGCGCGGGACCCGCAGCGTGGAACTCCCTGCTACCGCTCGCACCAGTGCTGGCAACTGAGGTCTCTTGCACCAGCTATCGGGGGCGTGGCTACCGGAGGGCAAGCAAATTTCGCTGAGCGTTCTCAGCCCCAATCTCTACAACCTTAGGGTCTAAGGGACTGGCAAACAGGGAGAGTGTGCCGAGTCGTTCATGAAAACAGGGCTCCCAGGAGCAGCAAACCTGGTGTGTAGCCAGTATTGTGGTGAGCATCACCGGTGAGCAGAGTCTGGCTTGAGGAAAAGTGGGGAAGTGACTAGACACCAGAGAAGGCCCTTGGCACTCAGGATTGGAGACCCGTACCGACAGGAGAAGCTTGGCCCGGTGGGCACAGCTCCACCTCCTGGAAGAGAAGTTAATCAAACTCTAAGACTGCATTTATTA
>NW_026005718.1:297747-307682 GCF_001458135.2 Marmota marmota marmota | reverse complement strand
GCCAAATTCCATATTAATAGGACACCCACAGCACAAGAGTTAATAACAAGAATCAACAAATGGGACTTACTTAAAATAAAAAGTTTTTTCTCAGCAAAAGAAACAATAAGAGAGGTAAATAGGGAGCCTACATCATGGGAACACATTTTTACTCCTCACACTTCAGACAGAGCCCTAATATCCAGAGTATACAAAGAAGTCAAAAAATTAGACAATAAGTTAACAAATAACCCAATCAACAAATGGGCCAAGGACCTGAACAGACACTTCTCAGAGGACGACATACAATTAATCAACCATTACATGAAAAAATGCTCACCATCTCTAGCAGTCAGAGAAATGCAAATCAAAACCACCCTAAGATACCATCTCACTCCAGTAAGATTGGCAGCCATTCTGAAGTCAAACAACAACAAGTGCTGGCGAGGATGTGGGGAAAAGGGAACTCTTGTACATTGCTGGTGGGACTGCAAATTGTTGTGGCCAATTTGGAAAGCAGTATGGCAATTTCTGGGAAAGCTGGGAATGGAACCACCATTTGACCCAGCTATTGTCCTTCTCAGACTATTCCCTGAAGACCTTAAAAGAGAGTACTACAGAGATACTGCCACATCCATGTTCATAGCAGCACAATTCACAATTGCTAGACTGTGGAACCAACCCAGATGCCTTTCAATAGATGAATGGATAAAAAAATGTGGCATTTATACACCATGGAGTATTATGTAGCACTAAAAAATGACAAAATCATGGAGTTTGCAGGGAAATGGATGGCACTAGAGCAGATTATGCTAAGTGAAGCCAGCCAATCCCTAAAAAAACAAATGCCAAATGTCTTCTTTGATATAATGACAGCAACTAAGAACAGAGCAGGGAGGAAGAGCAGGAGGATAAGATTAACATTAAACAGAGACATGAGGTGGGAGGGAAAGGGAGCGAAAAGGGAAATTGCATGGAAATGGAAGGAGACCCTCATTGTTATACAAAATTACATATAAGAGGTTGTGATGGGAATGGGAAAATAAACAAGGAGAGAAATGAATTACAGTAGATGGGGTAGAGAGAGAAGATGGGAGGGGAGGGGAGGGGGGATAGTTGAGGATAGGAAAGGTAGAAGAATACAACGGTCACTAATACGGCATTATGTAAAAATGTGGATGTGTAACCGATGTGATTCTGCAATCTGTATTTGGGGTAAAAATGGGAGTTCATAACCCACTTGAATCTAATGTATGAAATATGATATGTCAAGAGCTCTGTAATGTTTGAACAACCAATAAAAGAAAAAAAAGTTTAGGATTTGGGCTAGGGTTAGGGTGAGAGTTAGGGATGGGTCTAGGTTTATATTTAGGGAAAGGGTTAGGCTTTGAGCTATCTTAGGACTAAGGCAAAGGCTAGGGTTAGGTATAGGGCTTTTGTTAGGCTTAGGGTTATGCTTAGGGCTAAGTTTAGGCCTAAAATTAGCTCTATGTTTAGTGTTAGGTTTAGGCCTAGGGTTAGGGCTATGGGTAATGTAAGATTTAGGATTATGATTAAGGCTAGTTTCAGGGTTAGGGTTATGTTTGGGTCTAGAATTAGGTTTAGATTTTGGTTAGTTTCAGGTTTAGAGGTAGGTTTAGTGTTAAAGGCAGGGTCAGTGTTTGGGTTAGAGTCAAATTTAGGGTTAAAGCCAGAATTAGGACTAGGTTAAGGTCTAGGGGTAGAGTTAGTGTTTGGGTTAGGTAAAGGTTTTTGTTAGGGCTACGACTAGGATTTTGTTTAGTTCTAGAGCTAGAGTTCAGGCTAGATTTAGGATTAGGTTTAGGTCTAGAGCTAGTGGTAGGGTTAGGTTTAGGTATAAGGTTACACGTAGGGCTAGTGTTAGGGTTTGGTTTAGGGTTAGGGTCAGGTTTAGACCTAGGGTTTATGTTATGGTCAGAATAAGGGTCAGGGTTAGGGTTAGGGTTTGGGATAGCATTAGAGCTAGAATGAGATCTAGTGTTAGGACAATTAATAGGGTTAGGATTTGGTTAGCCTAAGATTTAGGGATAGGTCTAGGGTTACCATTAGGGTTAAGGTTTTGCTCAGGGTAAGGCATAGGGTTAGGGCTAGGGGTAGGTTTATGGTTAGGATTAAAGCTAGGTTTAGGGCTCAGGGCTAGTTTTTGTGTGAGGTTTAAGGCTAGAGTTAGGGGAACGGCTAATATAAGAACTAGGGTTACAATTAGGGTTAGAGGTAGGGGTAGAAAAAGTTTTAGGGTTAGGTTTAAGATTAGAGTGATATTTATAGCTAGGATTAGTGTTAGGATATCAGTCAGGTCAGGGTTAATTTTAAGGTTATGACTAGGACTCAAATTAGGGCTAGGGTTAGATCTAGGTGTAGTGCTAGTTTAAGTTAAGGTTATTGTTAGGCCTGTTGCTCGGTTTTGTTTTAGTGCTATGGTTAGGGTTAGGGCTAGTTTTATGATTAGTTTTGGTTAGGGCTAGGGTTATGGTTAGGTTTAGGATTAAGGCTAGATTTAAGTCTAGGATTAGGGATAGGTTTTGTGTTAGGTTTAGGGCAAGAATTAGAGCTAGGACTAATGTCAGGTCTAGGTTTATAGTTAGTGATATTTTTAGGTTTAGGTTTAGGTCAAATTAAAGTGTTATGTTTGGGAAAAGGGTCAGATTAAGAGCTGGGGTATTATTAGGGTCAGGATCAGGCTGCAGGTTTGTGTTAGGGTAAGGTTTAGGGTTGAGGCTCAAATTAGCATTAAGGTTAGAATTAAGGTTATGGTAATGGATAGTGTTAGGTTTAGAGTTCAGGTTAGGTTTAAGGTAATGGATATGGTTAGGGTTTGTGATAGGTTTAGGGTTAGGCCTAGGGTTAGCATTAGGGTTATGGTTGTCTTTGGGGTAATTTATAGGTTTAGATCTAGGGTTAGGGCTAGGGTTATGGTTAGGATTAGGGCTAGAGTTAGGGTTAGGCTCAGGGTTAGTGTTAGGGTTAAACTTAGGATTAGGTTTAGGGTACGGTTTTGGGTTTGAGCTAGAATTTTTGATATGGCTAAGGATAATTTAGAGTTTTGTCTAGGGTTATGGTCATGGTTAGTGTTATGTTTAGGGATAGGAATATCATTAGGGTTAGGGTAATAGGTTTCCATGTCAGGTTAAAGATAGGGTTAGGATTAGGTTAGTGTTAGGTTTAGGTTTAGGATTAGGGTTAGGGTTTGAGCTAGCTTAGATTTAGGGTTAGGGTTAGGTTCATTGTTTGTTCTAGGTTTAGGTTTATGTTTAGGGTTAGGGCGGTTTAGCTTTAGGTCTAGTGTTATCATTAGGGTTAAGTTTAGGGTTAGGGTAATGGGTAGGGTTCGAGCTAGAGTTAGGGCTAGGGTTAAGGTTAGGATTAGGGCTGGGGTTAGTGTTAAATTTAGGCCTTGGATTAGTTTTAGTGTTAGGTTAAGTGTAAGGGTTAGGGATTGAGCTAGGTTTAGTGCTTAGTCGAGGGTTAGGTTTACACTCTGGGCTTCATAGGGTTAGGGTTAGGTTTAGGGCTAGGATTAGCATTAGTTTTAGGGTTATGGTTAGTGTAATAAATAGAGTTAGAGCTTGGTTTGGGGCTATGGTTACAGTTAGGATTAGGGCTAGAGTTAGGGTGAGGTTTAGGGTTTGGACTAGGGTTATATTTAGGATAAGTTTTTGGGTTTGAGCTAGGGTTAGGGCTAGAACGATGGTTAGGGTTAGGGTTCGGTATAGGGCTAGGTTTAGGGTTAGAGTTATGCTTAGGGTTAGGTTTAGGGCTGTAATTAGGGCTAGGTTTTGTGTGAGGTTTAGGGCTAGTGTTAGGTATATGGGTAATGTAAGAGCTAGAGTTATGGTTATGGCTAGACTTAGAGTTCGTCTAGTGTTAGGGTTAGTTTTGGGGTTAGGACAGGTTTAGAGCTAGGGTTTTTGTTAGGGTAAGTGTCAGGATTCAGGTTAGGGTTAGGTTTAGGTTAGGCCCAGAATGAGGACTAGGGTTAGGTCTAGGTGTAGAGTTAGTGTTTGGTTTAGGTTAAGGGTTATTGTTAGGGCTAAGGGTAGGTTTATGGCTATTTTTAGGATTAGGTTTAGGACTAGGGCTAGTGTTAATGTTAGGTTTAGGGTTAGGGTTACTGTTAGGGCTGGAGTTAGGTTTCGGATAAGTGTTAGGGTCAGGTTTAAACCTAGGTTTAGTGTAAGCATCAGAATAAGGGTCAGCGTTTGGTTTAGGTTTTGGGTTAAGTTTAGAGCTAGAATGCCGGCTAGGGTTAGGACTAGGAATAGAGTTAGGGTTTGGGATAGGCTTAGAATTAGGTTTAGGACAAGCGTAGCAATAGGGTGAGGGTTTTACTAAGTGTGAAAAAGAGGGCTAGGGTTAGGGTTAGGGTTTGAGTTATCATAAGGGATAGGGTTAGAACTAGGGATAGGGCTAGGGCGAGATTTAGAATTAATCTTAGTGTTAGGGTTAGATTTAGGGTTGCAATTAGGGCATAATTAGGGCTAGGATTAGAGCTCAGGTTAGTATTAAGGCTGAGCCTATGTTTATAGCTAGGGTTATGGTTATGGTTATGGTTTGGTATAATGTTATAGCTAGCTTTATAACTATGGTGAGGTTTAAAATTAGGGTTAGGTCTATGGTTAGGGTTAGGTTTAGGATTCAGGCTAAGATTAGGGCTAGGATTCAGGGTAGAGTTTGTTTTAGGTTTAGGGCTTCATTAGGGCTAGGATTAAAGTCAGGTCTAGGGTTATGGTTAGAGATAGTTTTAGGGTTAAGATTATGAAGGTTAGGATTAGGTTTATGAATATGATTAGGTTTAGGGTTCAGGTTAGATTTAGAATAATGTATAGGTTTAGGGTTAGGATGAGGATTAGGGTGATGGATAGGGTTATAGCTGGGGTTAGGGCTAGGTTTATTGTTAGGATTAAGGCTAGGTTTAGGTTTTGGGTTATGGCAAGTTTTAGGGTTAGGATTAGGTTTAGGGTAAGTGTTAGGACTAGAATTAGGGTTATGATTAGGGTTAAAGGTAGTGTTAGGGCTCTAATTAGGGATAGGTTTTGGGTTAGGTTAGGGCTAGGTTTAAGGCTACAGCTAATGTAAGCACTAGGGTTACAATTAGAGCTAGTTTTAGGGTTAGGGTTATGGCTACGTCTAGGGTTAGGGTTAGGTTTAGGTTTTGAGTGATGTTTAGATCTGGGGTTAGCATTAGGGTCAGAGTCATAGTCAGGGATTGTTTCAGGGTTAGGGATAGGACTCGAATTAGAGCTAGGTTTAGGGCTAGGTGTAGGCTTAGGGTTCCGCTTATGTTAAATATTAGGGTTAGGGCTATGGTTCAGTTGTTTTGTAGGGCTAGGGTTAGGTTAAGTTTAGGGCTAAATTTGGGCTAGGATTAGATCTCGAGTTTGTGTTAAGGTTAGGCCTAGGTTTAGGTTTAGGGATAGGGTTAGGTTTAGGGGATGGGATAGGGTTAGAGCTCGTTTTAGGGCTAGGTTGAAGGTTAGAATTTCAGTTAGTGCTAGGGTTATGGTTTGGTATAGTAATAAGGCTAGGTTTAGGGCTAGGATGAGGGCTAGGGTTTGTTTTAGGGTTATGGAAAGAAATAGGGCTAGGGCTAGTGTCAGGTCTTGACTTACATTAGGGATAGATTGAGGGTTAGATTTATGGCTAGGTCTAGTGTAAGGGTTAGGTTTAGGGTAAGGGTCAGGTTTAGAGCTAGGGGTATTATTAGGGTTAGAATTAGGTTTTGGGTTTGGTTTAGGTTAGGGTTTAGGTTTAGAGCTTGAATTAGAATTAGGGTTTGGTTAGGGTAATGATAAATTTAGGTTTAGGGTTCCTGTTAAGTGTAGGGTAATTGATAGGTTTAGAATTAGCAAAAGGGTTAGGGTTAGGCCTAGGGTTAGCCTTAGGTTTATGGTTGTGCTTAGGGTAATGAATAGGGTTAGGGCTAGGGTTATGGTTAATATTCTGGCTAGAGTAAGGTTTAGGCCTAGGGTTATGTTTATGTTTAGGTTTAGGGTATTGTTTAGAGTTTGAGCTAGGGTTAGCGCTAGGGCAAGAGTTTGCTTCAGGGTTAGGTCTAGTTATAGTTACGGTTAGGGTCAAAGTTAGTGTTAAGTTTAGGCCTAGGGTTATCATTAGGTTTAGGATATTGGATAGGGTTTGATATTGTGTTCAGGTTTGGGATAAGGTTAGATTTCAGCGTAAGGTCAGGGTTAGGGATATTTTTAGGGTTAGGTTTAGAGTAATCATTAGGGTTTGAGCAAGAGTTAGCTCTATGGCAAGGATTAGGTTTATGGTTATGTCTTGGGTTAGGGTTAGGGTAGATTTAGGGTAAGGGCTAGGTTTATCATCAGAGTTAGGGTTAGGATAATGGGTAGGGTTAGAGCTAAGATTAGGGCTAGGATTATCATTAAGGTTATGGTTAGAGTTAGGGTAATATGTAGGTTTAGAGCTGGGTTAGACATAGGGTTAAGGTTAATATTAGGGCTAGGGTTAAGGTTAGGTTTAGGTTTAGATCATGGGTTAGTGTTAGTGCTATGTTAAGTTTAAGGGTTAGGGATTGAGCTAGTGTTTGGACTAGGATGAGGATTAGGTTTAGAGTCAGTGTGAGGGTTAGGGCTATGGTTAGCATTAGGGTTAGTGTTAGGTTAGGGTAATGGATAGAGATAGAGGTAGGTTTTGGCCTATGTTGATGGCTAGTTTCAGGGTTAGTGATATGGCTAGGTCTAGTGTTAGGGTTATGTTTTCTGTTAGGATAAGGTTTAGAGCTAGGGTTTGTGTTAGGGCAAGGGTCAGTGTTCAGTTTAGGGTTAGGTTTAGTGTTAGGGTCAGCGTTAGGACTAGGGTTTGGTTTAGTGGAAGTGTTAGTGTTTGGGTTAGGTTAAAGATTATTATTAGGGCTAGGACTAAGTTTTTGTTTAAGGATACACCTAGATTTATCACTAGATGAAGGATTAAGTGTAGGTCTAGGTCTAGTGTTAGGGTTAGGTTTAGGTATACTGTTACAGGTTGTGCCAATGATAGGCGTCAGTTTAGGGTTAGGGTTTAGACCTATGGTTAGTGTTAGATAGGTTTTATTTTAGACATATTGTTAGTGTTAGGGTCAGAATAAATGTCACGGTTAGGGTTAGGGTTTGGTACAGTGATAGAGCTAGATTGAAGGTTAGGGTGAGGACTAGTAATAGTGTTAGGTTTTGGGTTAGGCTAAGAATTAGGTTTAGGACTAAGATAGCTTTAGGGTTAGAGTTTGGCTTAGGGTAAGGGATAAGGTTTGTGTTAGTGTTAGGGCTAGTGTTAGGGTTAGGGTTAGGGCTAGGGTTAGGTTTAGGGTTAGGGTTAAAGCTAGGGTTAGAGCTTGTATTAGGGCTAGGCTAGGTTTTGTGTTAACTTTAGGGCTACGGCTAATGTAAGAACTAGGGTTACATTTAGGGCTAGTTTTAGGGTTAGTATTACATCTAGCTTTAGTGTTTGGTTAGGTTTAGGGTTAGGGTTATGTTTAGGGTAATGGATAGGTTAGGGTTAGTGAATGTGTTAGGGTTAGGCCAAGGGTTATCATTAGGGTTAGGATTATGGTTAGGGTTAGTGTTAGGGTAATGGATAGGTTTAGAGCTAGAGTTGGGGCTAGGGTTATGGTTAGTGTTAGTGTTAGGGTGAGTGTTAGTTTTAGGGTAGGTGCAAGGATTAAAGTTAGGGTTAGTTTTAGGGTAAGGGTTGGGACTTGGTTTAGGTTTAGAATTAGGGTTAAAGCTAGTGTTTGGGCTTGCATTAGGGCTAGATTTTGGGTTACATTAGGGCTTGTGTTAGGGATACAGCTAATGTAAGAAATAGGGTTATGATTAGGGCTAATTTTAGGTTTATGGTTAGGGCTAAGTATAGTTTTATGTTTAGGTTAAGTTTGGGGTGATGTTTTGAGCTAGGGTTACTGTTAAGTTCAGAGTCAGGGTCAGAGTTAGTTTTAGGGTTGGGGATAGGATTCAAATTAGGGGTAGGCTTAGGGCTAGATGTAGGGTTAGGATTTGGTTTAGGTTAAAGGTTAGGGTTAGTGCTATGGCTTGTTATGTTTTAGGGCTAAGGCTAAAGTTAAGTGTGGTTTTATGATTAATGTTAGTGTTATTCGTAGTGATAGGGTGAGTTTAGGTTTAGGGGTACATTTAGAGTTATGCTTAATTCTAGGGTTATGGATGTGGCTAGGTTTACAGCTAAGGTTAGGTCTAGTGTTTGGGTTATGGTAAGGGATAGGGTTAGAACTAGGAATAGAGCTAGGGCTATAGTTAGAGTTAGTCTTAAGACTAGGTTTATGGTTTAGTTTAGGGCTAAATTAGGGATAGGAATATGTCTAGGATTGGTGTAAGGTTTAGGCCTAGGGTTAGGGCTATGTTTAGGATTAAGTCTAGGGTTAGGTTTAGGGGAAGGGATGGGGTTATACCTAGGTTTAGTGCTAGGTCTTTTATTAGAATTAGTTTTAGTATTAGGGTTAAGTTTGTGTTAGAATTAAGGCTAGATTTGGGATTAGGATGAGGGCTAGGGTTTGTGTTAGGGTTAGGACAAGTTTTAGGGATAGGGATAATGTCAATTTTAGGGTTATGACTAGGGATAGTTATAGGGTTAGGTTCATGGCTATGTGTAATGTTAGGTTTAGGGTAAGGCCCAGGTTAATGGTAAGGTGTATTTTTAGGGTCAGGGTTAGGTTTCGGGTTTGTGTTAGGTTAATTATTAGGGTTAGGTCTAAAATTAGTGTTAGGGTTAGAATTAGGGTTAGGTTTATGGATAGGTTTAGGTTTAGAATTCAGATTAAGATTAGGGTAATTGGTAGGTTTAATGTTAGTGGTAGGGTTAGGGTTAGGTCTAGGGTTAGTATTTGGGTTAGGTTTATTTTTAGGGTAATGAATATCATTAGAGCTAGAGTTAGGGCTAGGGATTTGGATTTAATTAGGGCTAGAGTTAGTATTATGGTTAGGGTTAGAGCTAGGGTTAGGGTTTGGGTTAGGTTTAGGGTACAGTTTAGGTTTTGAGCTAGTGTTAGAGCTAGGGTGAGGATTAAGTTTAGGATTATGCCTGGGGTTAGATTTACTGTAAAGGTTAAGTTTAGCGTTAGGGTTAGGGCTAAGGTATCTTTAGAGTTAGGTTAATTGATAGGGTTAGAAGTTGGGTAAGGGTTAGGGGTAATTTTAGGTTTAGGTTTAGTGTTAGGGTTGGGCTAAGATTATCATTAGAGTTAGGGCAAAGGATAGGGTTAGATGTCAGGTTAGGGTTAGGGGTAGTTTTAGGTTTAGGGTTAGTATTAGAGTAAGGGTTAGAGATTAATCTAGGGTTAAGGCTACAATGAGGGTTAGGTTAAGGTTAGGTCTAGGATTAGGATTACAATTAGGATTAGAGCTAGTGTTATCATTAGGGTTAAGGTTCGGTTTAGGGTAATGGATAATTTTAGAGAAAGTATTAAGGCTAGTGTTAACATTATCATAAGGGCTAGGATTAGGATTAGGTTTAGGGATAGGGCTAAGGTCATGTTTATGGTTCGGTTTTGGGTTTTATCTAGGGTTAGGTCTAAGGCGAGGGTTAGGGTTAACATGAGGGTTAGGCTTAAGGTAATGGATAAGGTTAGGTTAGGGTTAGGTTTACGCTTTGGTCTAGATTTAGGCCTAGGATTAGCTCTAGGTTTTGTGTTAGGTTTAGAGCTAGTTTTAATGCTATGGTAATGTAAGGGTTATGTTTATGGTTATGACTAGGTCTAGTGTTAAGTTTAGCTTTCGGTTATGGTCAGTTTTATAGCTAGGGTTAGTGTTAATGTCAGGGTCTATATTTGGATTAGGGTTAGAGTTAGGGAGAGAGCCAGAATTAGGATTGGTTAGGTATAGAGGTAAGGTTAGTGTTTGTCTTAGGTTAAGGGTTTTCATTAAAGCTAGGGCTAGGTTTTTTTTTTTTTTTTTTTTTTTTTTTTTTTTTTTTTTTTTTTTTTTTTT
>NW_026005718.1:281507-296435 GCF_001458135.2 Marmota marmota marmota | reverse complement strand
CAGGTTTAGACCTACAGTTAGTGTTAGGGTCAGAATAAGTGTCAGGGTTAGGGTTTGGGTTTGGGTTAGGGTTAGAGCTAGAACGAAGGTTAGAGTTAGGACTAGTAATAGGGTTAGGGTTTGGGTTATGCTATGGATTAGGGTTAGGACTAGTGTTAGCATTAGGTTTAGGGTTTAGCTTAAGGTAATGGATAGGGTAAGAGCTAGGATTAGAGCTAGGGTTAGGGTATGGTTTAGGGCTAGTTTTAGGGTTAGGCTTAAAAATAGGGTTATCGCTCAGATTAGGGCCAGGTTTGGGGTTAGGTTGGGGCTAGTGTTAGGCTTACAACTAATATATGAACCAGGGTTATGATTATGGCTACTTTTTGAGTAAATGCTATGGATAGGTCAAGTTTAGTGTTAGGGTTAGTGTTAGCGTGATGTTTAGAGCTAGGGTTATTGTTAGGGTCAGGATCAGTGTTCGGGTTACAGTTAGGGTTAGGATTAAACATAGAATTATCACTAGAGTTAGGTCTAGGGGTAGGGTTAGTGTTTGTGTTAGGTTAAGTTTTATCATTTGGGCTACAGCTAGGTTTTTGCTTAGGTCTAGGACTAGAGATATGGCTAGATTTAGGATTAGGTTTAGGTCTAGAGCTAGTGTTAAGGTTAGGTTTAGTAATACCTTTATTTCTACTGCTAGATATAGGGTTTAGTATAGGTTTGGGGTCAGGTTTAGACCTACGGTTATCATTAGGTTCAGAATAATTGTCAGAGTTGACTTATGGTTAGAGCCAAAATGAGGACTAGACTTATCACTTGTAATAGGGTTAGGGTTTGGGTTAGGCTAAGGATTAGGATTAGGCCTAGGGTTAGCATTAGGGTTAGAGTTAGCTTAGGGTAAGGGATAGGATTAGAGCTAGGGTTAGGGCTATGTTTAGGGTTAGCATTAGGGCTAGTGTTAGGTTTAAGTTTAGGGTTAAAGCTAGGGTTAGGTCTTGCATTAAGGCTAGTTTTTGGTTAGAGTTAGGGCTAGGTTTTGGTTAGAGTTAGGGCTAGGTTTAGAGTTATGGCCAATGTATGGACTAGGGGTTTGATTTGGGCTAGTTATAGGATTAGGTATAATATTAGGGTGATGTTTAGAGCTAGGGTTAGTATTAAGGTCAAATTCAAGGTCAGAGTAGTTTGAGGATTAGGTTTTGGACTCGAATTAGGGCTAGGGTTAGGGCTAGGTGTACGGTTAGGTTTTAGTTTAGGTTAATTTTTAAAGTTAGGGCTATGGCTTGGTTTTGTTTTCGGGCTAAGGCTATGGTTAGGGCTAGTTTTAGGCTTAGTATTAGGTTTAGGGCTAGTGTTAGGTTTAAATATAGGCTTAGGGTTAAAGTAAGATTTAGATTTAGGATTAAATCTAAGGTTAAGTCTAGGGCTAAGGATAGGGCTACTGTTAGGTCTTGGTTTATGGCTAGGATTATGGTTATGGTAAGGGATAGGGTTAGAACTAGGAATAGGGCAAGTGTGAGAGTGAGAGTTAGTCTTACAGCTAAGCTTAGTGTTTGGTTAGATATAGGGCTTAATTTGGGCTAGCAATAGGGCTAGGTTTATGGTTATGTTTAGGCCTAGGGTTAGTTTTAGGTTTAGGGTTAAGTTTAGTGTAAGCGATGGGGTTAGAGCTAGGGATAGGGCTAGGACGAAAGTTAGAATTAGGGTTAGGGCTGGGGTTTCATTAGAGTTATGATTAAGGGTAGGTTTAGGGCTAGGATGAGTGCTAGGGTTTGTGTTAGGGTTAGGGCTATGATTAGTGTTAGGGCGAATGTCAGATCTAGGGTTACAGTTAGGAGTAGTTTTAGGGTTAGGTTTATGTCTATGTTTAGTTTAAGTGTTAGGTTTAGGGGAAGGATCAAGTTTAGAGCTAGGTGTATTATTAGTGTCTGTGACAGGTTTAGGGTTTTGTTTAGGTTAGGGTTTAGGGTTAGGGTTCTAATTAGCATTAGGGTTTGGGTTAGGGTAATGATAGGGTTTGATTTAGGGTTCAGGTTAGATTTAGCATAATGGATAGGGTTACGGTTAGGGATAGGGTTAGATTTAGGCCCAGGGTTAGCATTATAATTAGGGTTATTTTATGGTAATTGATAGGGTTACAGCTAAATTTAGGGCTAGGGTTAAGGAAAGGATTGGGGCTAGGGTTAGGGTTAGGGTTATGGGTTTGGTTTGTGTTAAGGTTAGGGCTAGAATTACATCTAGGGCAAATGTTAGGTGTAGGGTTAGGGTTGAGTTTGTTTTAGGGTTAAGTTTATGGGTAGGTCTAGTATAAAGGTTAGGTTTAGGTGTATGGTCAAGGTTAGAGCTGGGTATATTATAATGGGAAGAGTCAGAGGTAGGGTTTGGTTTAGGTTAAGGTTTAGGTTTAGAACTCAAATTAGCATTAGGTTTAGGGTTAGGGTAATGATACGCTTATGTTTAGGGTTCAGGTTAGGTTTAGGTTAATGAAATAGGTTAGGCTTAGGGATAAGTTTAGGTTTAGGCCTAGGGTTGCCATTAGAGTTATTGTTATGGTTAGGGTAATGGATAGGGTTAGAGCTAGTGATAGGGCTAGTGTAATGGTTCAAATTCTGGCTAGTGTTAGGGTAAGGTTTAGGGCTAGGTTCTGAGTTAGGGTTAGGTTTAGGTTTAGTGTTAAATCTAGGGTTAAGGCTCAGATTAAGGCTTGGTTTTGGGTTTGCTTAGGGCTAGGGTTACACTATGGCTAATGTATAAACTAGTGTTAAAATTAGTGCTAGTGTTATGGTTAGGGTTAGAGTTAGGGCTAGGTCTAGTGTTACAGTTAGGTTTAGGGTTAGGGTGATGTTTAGAGCAAGGGTTATTGTTAGGGTCACTGTCAGAGTCAGGGTTAGTTTTAGGATTAGTTTTAGAACTCGAATTATGGCTAAAGTTAGTACTAAGTGTACGGTTAGGGTTTGGTTTAGGTTAAGGTTTAGGGATACTGGTTTGTTTTGTATTAGGGCTAGGGCTACGGTTACGGCTAGATTATGGATTAGCATCAGGGTCAGGGCTAGGGTTAGGTTTAGGTTTAGGCTTAGAGTTAGGGTTAGATTTAGGGATAGGGATAGAGCTAGGGCTAGGTTTAAGGTTAGGGTTATGGTAATGACTAGGATTAGAACTAGGGATACTGCTAGGGTGAGAATTAGAGTTAGTCTTAGTAGTAGTCTTAAGGATAGTGTTAGAGTTAGGGCTAAATTAGGACTAGGATTAGGGCTAGGGTTAGGGCTAGGGTTAGGGCTGAATTAGGGCTAGAATTAGGACTAGTGTTAGTTATAGGGTTAGGGCTAATTTAGGGCTAGGATTAGGGCTAGAGTTAGGGTTATGTTTAGGGCTAAATTAGGGCTAGAATTAGGGCTAGAATTAGGGCTAATATTAGAGTTAGGGCTAAATTTGGGCTAGTATTAAGGCTAGGATTAGTGTTGGGGTTAGACCAAGGGGTTGGGCTAGAATTAGGCTTAGCATTGGTGTTAAGGTTAAGTTTAGAGCAATGGGTGGGGTTATAACTAGCTTTAGGGCTAGGGTGAGGGTTAGAATTAGGATTAGGCCTAAGGTTATGGTTTTAATTATGGTTAGGGTTAGGGTTAGCGTTAGGTTAATGGATATAGTTAGAGCTAAAGTTCAGGCTAGGTTTAACATTAGGATTATGGTTAAGGTTTAGGATATAGCTAGGGTTATGTTTACTGTAAAGGTTAGGTTTTGAGCTAGGGTTAGGTGAAAGATGAGGCTCCGGTTAGGGCTAGGTTTAGGGCTAGGGTTAGACTGAGGGTAATGCTTAGAGCTAAGTTTAGGCCTAGGATTAGTGCTAGGTTTTATGTTAGATTTTGTGTTAGGGTTAGGACAGTTCATAATGTAAGAACTAGGGTTATATTTAGGGCTAGTTTTAGGGTTAGGGTTATGGCTAGGTCTAGTGTTAGGTCTAGGTTTTGGGTTAGTGTCAGGTTTAATGCTAGGTTCAGAGTTAGAATAAGGATCAGTTTTTGGGATAGGGTTAGGGTTAGATCCAGAATTAGGAATAGGTTTAGGTCTAGGGGTAGGGTAAGTGTTTAGTTTAGGTTAAGGGTTATTGCTAGGGCTAGTGCTAGGTTTTTGTTTAGGTCTAGGGCTAGAGTTATAGCTATATTTGGGATTATCTTTGGGTCTAGGTCTAGTGTTATGCTTAGGTTTAGGTAAAGGATTACCAGTAGGGCTAGTGTTAGGATTTTGTTTAGGGTTAGGTTCAGGTTTAGACCTAGGGTTACTGTTAGGGTCAGATGAGGGTCAGGGTTAGGTTTAGAGGTAGAATGAGGGCTAGGGTTAAGACTACTAATATGGTTAGGCTTTAAGTTAGGCTAAGGATTAGGATTAGAACTAGGGTTAGCATTTGGGTTAGGGTTTGGCTTAGTGTAAGGAATAAGGTTAGAGTTAGGGTTAGGGCTAGTGTTAGGTTTAGGTTTAGGGCTAGTATTAGGGTTAAAGCTAAGGTTAGGGCTCAGATTAGGGGTAGAATTTGTGTTAGGGTTAGGGCTACAGTTAGGACAATGACTAATGTACAAACCAGGGTTATGATTAAAGCTAGTTTTAGGGTTAGGTTCAGGCTAGATACAGTGTTAGCATTAATTTAACGTTACAGTGATTTTTAGAGCTAGGATTAGTGTTAGGGTCAGTTTACGGTCAGGGTTTGTTTTATAGTTAGTTTTAGGGCTAGTTGTAGGGTTAGTGTTTGATTTAGGTTAAGGGTTAGGATTAGGGCTATTGCTTGGTTTTGGTTTATGGTTAGGGCTAGGGCTAGGGCAAGTATGATTATTAGCATTATGGTTAGGTGTAGTGTTATGGTTTGGTTTAGGCTTAATGTTACAGTTAATTTTAGAGTTAGGTTTAGATTTAGATTTAAGCTTAGATCTATAATTAGGATTAAGGATAAGGATAGAACTAGGGCTAGGGCTAGGGCTAGTGTTAGATTTCGTCTTATGGCTAGGTTTAGGGTTAGGATAGGATTAATTAAAGGCTAGCATTAGCACTAGGCTTTGTGTTAGGCCTAGGTTTAGGGTGAGGGTTAGGGTTAGGTTTAGGGTTATGGTTTGTTTTGGGGAACAGGATTAGGTTATAGGTAGATTTAGGGCCAGCACAAAGAATAGAATTAGGGTTAGGCCTCAGGTTATGTTTTGGGTTAGGATTAAGCCAAGGTTCAGGGCTAGGATTACAGGTAGGTCTAATTTCAGGTCTAGTGTTAGGGTTAAAAATAGTTTTAGCATTAGGTTTATGTCTACATCTAGTGTAAGGGTTAGGTTTAGGGTTAGGGTCAGGTTTAGTGCTAAGGGTACTATTAGGGTCAGGGTCGTGAATAGTGTTTTAGCTAGGTTAATGCTTAATGTTAGGGCTCAAATTAGCATTAGAGTTAGGATTAGGATAAAGATAGTGTTAGGTTTAGGTTTCAGGTTAGGTTTAGGGTAAAGGATAGGGTTAGGATTAGGGATACAATTAGATTTAGGCTCAGGTTTAGCAATAGGTTTAGAGTTATGGTTAGGGTAATGGATAGGGTTAGAGATAGGGGTACAGCAAGGGTCAATGTTATAATTATTTATAGGGTTTGGCTTAGGGTTAGGGTTAGGGTTAAATCTAGGTTTACGGCAAGGGTTATAGTTACGATTAGTGATAGGGTTAGGGTTAGGAGTACATCTAGGAATAGTCCTCGGAATAAGGCTAGATTTTGGGTTAAGGCTAGGTTTATGGTTACGGCTAATGTAAGTACCAGGGTTGCGGTTAGGGCTAATTTTAGGGTTAGTGTTAGGGTTAGGTCTATTGTTAGGTTTAGGTATAGGGTTAGGGTGATGTTTAGAGCTAGGCTTAGTGTTAAGGTCAGATTCAGGGTCAGGGTTAGTTTAGAGTTTGGCTTAAGACTCGAATTAGGGCTAGAGTTATGGCTAAGTGAAGGGTTAGGGCTTAGTTTATATTAAGGGTTAGGATTAGGTCTGTGGCTTTGTTTTGTTTTAGGGCTAGGGTTACTGCCAGTTTTAGAATTAGCCTTATTTTTAGGGCTAGTCTTAGGTTTAGGTTAAGGCTAAGGTTTAGGTTTAGATTTAGAGTTACGGTTAGATCTAGGGTTGCTGCTAGGGCTATGAATAGGGCTAGTGTTAGACCTATAGTGTGGGCTAGGATTAGGGTTCCAGTAAAGTATAGGGTTAGAACTAGTGTTAGGGCTAAGGTGAGACTTTGGACTAGGGTTAGGGATAAGTTTATGGATAGGGCTAAATTAGATCAAAGATTGGATCCACAGTTAGTGTTAGGTTTAGGTCTAGGGTTATGGTTAGGGTTATAATTAAGGTTATGTTTAGGGCTAGGATAAGGGCTAGGGTTTGTTGTAAAGTTAGGGCTAGTATCATGGCTAGTGCTAGTATCAGGTCTAGGGTTATGCTTAGGGATAATTTTAGGGTTAGATTTATGGCTAGGTTAGTGTAAGGGTTAGGTATAGGGTAAGAGTGAGGTTTAGAGCTAGGGGAATTATTAGGGTCAGTGTCAGTGTTAGGGTTTTGTTTAGGTTAGAGTTTAGGGTAAGGGCTCGAATTAGCATTAGGGTTAGGGTTAGGGTAATGATTGGATTAGGTCTAGGGTTCAGGGTAGGTTTGGGGTAATTGATAAATTTGTGGATAGTGATATGTTTAGGGTTAGGCCTAGGGCTAGCGTTAAGGTAAGGCTTATGTTTAGGGTAATGATATAGTTAGACTTAAGGTTAGGGGTAGTGTTATGGCTAGGATTAGGTCTTGATTTAGGGTTATGGTGAGAGTTAGAACTAGGGTTAGGTTAGGGTTATGTTTAGTGTAAGTGTCAGGTTCTGAGCTATGGTTTGGGCTAGGCTGAGAGTTAGGTTCAGGATTAGGTCTAGGGATAGGATTACGGTACATTTTGGGTTAGGGTTAGGGTTAGGGTTAGGATTAGACATAGGATTAGTGGTAGTGTCAGTAAAAGAGTCTGGGTTAGTGTTAGGGTTTTGGATAGGGTTATATCTAGAATGAGAGAAAGGTTAAGGGTTATTAATAGGGTTATTTTTTTGTTTAGCATAAGGATTAGGGATAAGTCTAGGGTTTCCCTTAGGTTTAGGGTTTTGCTTACATAAGGGTTTGGTTTAGAGCTAGGGTTATGGCTATGGTTATGGTTAGAGTTAGGGTTAAAGCTGGGTTTAGGGCTCAGATTAGTCCTAGGTCTTGTGTTAGGGTTAGGGTAGGGTTAGGGCAATGGCTAATGTAAGAACTAGGGTTACCATTAGGGTTAGGTTTAGTGTTAGGGTATGAGTTAGATTTAGTTTTAGAATTAGGTTAAAGGTTAGGATGATATTTATAGCTAGGGTTCGTGTTAGAATAGGAATCAGGGTCAGGCTTAGATTTAGGGTTAGAGTTAGGACTCGAATTAGGGCTAGGGTTACCGTTAGGTTTCAGATTAAGGTGAGGGCGGTGTTTAGAGCTAGGGTGAGTGTTAGGATGTGAGTGAGTTACGATGTGAGTGTTAGGTGAGGGTTGGTTTTAAGGTTAGGGTTAGAACTTGAATTAGGGCTAGGGTTAGGTCTAGTTGTAGTGTTAGGATTTGGTATAAGTTAAGGTTTAGGGTTAGGTCTCATACTCGGTTTTGTTTCAGTCCTAGGGTTAGAACTAGGGATAGGGCTAGGGCAAGAGTTAGTCTTAGGGCTAGGGTTAGGGCTAGGTTTAGTGTTTAGTGTAAGCCTAAGGTTAGTGTTAGGGTTATGATTAAGGTTAGGTTTAGGGTGAGGGTGAAGGTTAGAGTTTAGAGTTTAGGTTTAGAGTAGGGCAAATTTTGTGGTGAGGGATGGCTTTATAGCTAGGTTTAGAGGTAGGGTGAGGTTTATAATAAGGGGTAGGGCTGTGGTTAGGGTTAGGGTTATGATTAAGGCTAGGTTTAGGGTTAGGATAAGGGCTAGGAGTTTTTTTAGGGTTAGGGCTAGGATTAGTGCTAGGGCTAATTTTAGGTCCAGAATTATGGTTAAATATAGTTTTAGGGTTAGGATTATGGGTACCTCTAGTGTAAGGGTTAGGTTTAGGGTTAGTGTCAGGTTTAGAGCTAGTGGTATTATTAGGGTTAAGTTCTGGGTAGGTTTGGGGTAGGTTAAGGTTTAAAGTTAGGGCTCAAATTTGCATTAGGGTTAGGATTATGGTTATGTTAATGGATAGAGTTAGAAATCAGTTTAGGGCTAGGGTTATGGTTATGTTTAGGGCTAGGTTTTGGGTCAAGTTAGTGCTAGGATTAGGATTACAACTAATGTAAGTTCTAGGGTTATGATTATGGCTAGTTTTAGTGTCTTAGGGCCAGGTTTACTGTTAGGTTTAGGTTTAGGGTTAGGGTGATGTTTAGACCTTGGGTTAGTTTTATGGTCAGAGTAAGGGTCAAAGTTAGTTTTAGGGATTGGCTTAAAACTAAAATAGGGGTTGGGTTTAGGGCTTGTTGTGGGGTTAGGACTTTGTTTAGGTTAAAGTTTAGGGTTAGAGCTTTGGTGTGGTTTGGTTTTAGGGCTAGGGTTAGGGTTAGTGAAATTTTTAGGATTAGTGTTAGGGTTAGGGCTAGTCAACGATTTAGGCTTAGGCTTTGGTTTAGGGTTAAATTACGAGTTAGGTTTTTATCTAAGGTTAGTGCTAGGGTTAAGGGTAGGGCAAGGGTTAATACTAGGATTTGGGATAGGTTTAGGTTTATGGGAAGGGATAGGATTAGAACGAGTGATAAGGCCAGTGTGAGAGTTAGAGTTATTCTTAGGGCTAGGGTTAGGATTAGGGTTAGGGATAGGGCTAAATTATGGCTAGGGTTAGTTTTAGGGCTAGGGTTAGAGCTAGTTTTAGAATTAGCATCAGGGTTAGGGCTAGTTTTAGGCTTAGGCATCGAGTTAGGGTTAATTTTAAAGTTAGGTTTCGATCTTGTTTTAAAGCTAGGGCTAAGGATAGGGCAATTGTGATGAAAAGGGTTAGGGTTAGAGTTAGGGTTACATTTAGGGTAAGAGATGTGGTTTTGGCTAGGTTTAGGGCTAGGGCAAGAGTTAGTATTAGGGTTAGGGCTTAGTTAGGGTTAGGGTTATGATTAAGGCTAGGTTTATGGCTAGGATGAGGTTTAGGGTTTGTCTTAGGGTTAGGGATAGTATTAGAGCTAGTGCTTATGACAGGTCTAGGATTATTGTTAGGGCTAAATTTAGAGTTAGGTTTATGGCTTGTTCCAGTGTAAGGATTAGGTTTAGGGTAAGATTCAGGTTTATACCTAGGGTTAATTTTAGGGTCAGGGTCAGGGATAGGTTTTGGGTTAGGTTAGGGTTTAGGTTTAGGGTAATGACAGGGTTTAGTGTAATGGATAGGGTTAGGGTTAGGCCTAGAGTTATCTTAAGGGTTCGGGTTATTTTTAGCGTAATGGATAAGTTTAGACCTAAGGTTAGGGCTAGGGTTATGTATAGGATTTGCACTAGTTTGGGGTTAGGGTTAGGTTTAAATTTAGGGTTAAAGGTAAGTTTAGGACTCACATTAAGGCTAGATATTGGGTTAGGTTAGGGTTAGGGTTAAGGCTAAGGCTAATGTATAAAGTAGGGTTATTATTAACACTAGTTATTGGGTTAAAGTTAGGGCTAGGTTTAGTGTTTTGTTGAGGTTTACGGTGATGATGATGTTTAGAGCAAGAGTTAGTTTTAGGGTCAGAGTCAGGGTCAGGGTTAGTTTTCGGGTTAGGGTTAGGACTAGAATTAGGGATATGGTTAGAGCTAGGTGTAGGGTTATATTTTGGTTTAGGTTAAGGTTTAGGGTTATGGCTATGACTTGGTTTTGTTTTAGGGCTCGTGCTAGGTTTAGAGCTAATTTTAGGATAAGTGTTAGCATTAGGGATAGTGTTAGGTTTAGTTTTAGGTTTTGGGTTACTGTTAGGTTCATAGTTTGGGTTAGATCTAGGATTATGGCCAGGGCTATGAATAGGGCTAGGGTTACACCAAGGAATAGGACTAGAATTAGGATTCTAGTATGGGATAGAGTTAGAACTAGGGTTAGGGTTGGGGTGAGAATTAAAGTTAATCTTTAGGCTAGAGTTAGGGTTAGGGTTAGGGATAGGGCAAATTTAGGGCTAAGATTAGGGCTAGGGTTAGAGTTAGGTTTAGGCCTAGGGTTTGGGTTAGGGATAAAATTAAGGCTATGTTTAGGACTAAGATAAGAGCTAGGATTTATGTTAGGGTTAGCGCTAGGATTAAGACTAGGTTTAATATCAGGTCTAGGGTTAAGTTTAGGAATAGTTTTAGGGTTAGGTTTATGGCTAGGTCTAGTGTAAGGGTTACATAAGGTAAGAGTCAGGTTTAGAGCTAGGGGAAGTATTAATGTCACGGTCAGTGTTAGGGTTTGGTTTAGGTTTGAGGTTAGGTTAGGGCTCGGATTAGGATTAGGGTTAGGGTTAGCATAATGATTGGGCTAGGTTTAGGGTTCAGTGTATGTTTAGGGTAATTGATAGGTTTGGGGAAAGTGATAGGGTTAGGGTTAAGCCTAGGGTTAGCATGATGGTAAGGGTTATTTTTAGGATAATGGATACAGTTAGAGTTAAGGTTAGGGCTAGGGTTATGGTTAGGATTAGGTCTTGTGTTAGGGTTAAGATGAGGGTTAGAACTAGGATCAGGTTTAGGGTTATGTTTAGCATAAGGATTAGTTTCTGAGCTATGATTAGGGCTAGGCTGAGAGTTAGGTTCAGAATTAGGTCTAGGTATAGGATTATAGTAAATTTTGGGTTCGGGTTGGGGTTAGGGTTAGACCTAGGTTTAGTGTTAGGGTCAGAATAAGGATCAGGGTTAGGATTAGGTTTTGGGATAGTGTTAGAGCTAGGGTTAGGACTATTAATAGGGTTAGGGTTTTGGTTAGTCTAAGGACTAGGGATAGGTCTAGTGTTACACTAAGGATTAGGTTTTCACTTAGGGTAAGGGAATGATTTAGATCTAGGGTTAGAGTTAGAGTTAAAGCTAAGTTTAGGTCTCGGTTTATGACTAGTTTTAGTGTTAAGGTTAGGGCTAGGTTTAGGGCAACAGCTAATGTAAGAATTAGGGTTACCCTTAGGGTTAGTTTTAGGGTTAGGATTAGGGGTAGGTTGAGTGCTAAGGTTAGGTTTAAGGTTAGGGTAATATTTATCGCTACGGTGCTTGTTAGAATAGGAGTCAGGTTCAGGGTTAGATTTATGGTTAGTGTTAAGACTCAAATTAGTGCTATTGTTAATGTTAGTGTTTGGTTTGGGTTTAGGGCAGTGTTTAGAGCTAGGGTGAGTGTTAGGATATGAATCAGGGTCAGGATTAGTTTTAAGGTGAGGCTTAGGACTCGAATTAGGGCTAGGTTTACGTCTAGGTGTAGTGTTAGTGTTTGGTTTAAGTAAAGGTTTAGGGTTAGGTCTATTGTTCAGTTTTGTTTCACTGCTAGGATTAGGGTTAGGGCTAGTTTATGAATAGCATCATTGTTAGGGCTAGTGTTAATGTTAGGCTTAGGCTTAAGTTTAAGGTTAAATTTAGAGTTAGGGTTCGGTTTGGGACCAAATTTAGGGCATGTGTTAGGGCTAGTGTTAGGTTTACGGTAGTGTATAGGGATAGAACTAGGGGTTGGGCTAGGGCAAGAATTACAGTTAGTCTTAGGTCTAGGGTTAGGATAGGGTTAGAGATAGAGCTAAATTAGGGCTAGTATTAGGGCTAGGTTTTGTGTTTAGCTTAAGCCTAGGTTTAGGGTTAGGGTTAGGTTTAAATTTAGGGTAAGGAATGACATTACAGCTAGATTTAGAGGTGGGGTGAATGTTAGAATTTGGGTTAAGTGTAGGGCTAGATTTAGGGCTATGATTAAGGCTAGGTTTAGGGCTAGGATGAGGGCTAGGTGTGTTTTTTGGGTTAAGGCTAAGACTACAGCTAGAGCTAATTTCAGGTCCAAAATTATGGTTAAAGATCGTTTTAGGATTAGGTTTATGTCTACTTCTTGGCTAAGGGTTAGGTGTTGAGTTATGGTCAAGTTTAGAGCTAGGGGTATTATTAGGGTCAAGGTCAGGTTTAGGGTTTGGGATAGGTTAAGGTTTCAAGTTTGGGCTTGAATTAGTTTTAGGATTAGTGTTAGGGTAATGATAGAATTAGGTTTAGGATTCAGGTTAGGTTTAGGGTAATGGAAGTGTTAGGATTCGGGATAGGGTTAGGTTTATGCCGAGGGTTACCATTATGGTTAGGGTTATGGTTATGTTAATGGATAGAGTTAGAGATCAGTTTATGACTAGAGTTATGGTTACAGTTAGGGCTAGTGTTAGGGTTAGGTTAGGTTTAAACCTAGGGTTAGGTCTTGGATTAGGGCTAGGTTTTGTGTTATGTTAGGACTAGGGTTAGGTTTACAGCTAATGTAAGTACTAGGTTTACAACTGGGGCTTGTTTTAGGGTTTTAATGCTAGGTTTAGTGTTAGGGTTAGCTTTAGGGTTAGGGTGATGTTTAGAGCTAGAAATGTTAGGGTCAGTGTCAGGTTCAGGGTTAGTTTTAGGGTTCGGCTTCCAACTCAAATTAGGGCTAGGGTTAAGTCTAGGTGTACAGTTAGGGTTTGGTTTAGGTTAATGGTTAGTGTTAGAGCTACAGCTTGTTTTGTTATAGGGCTCGGGCTAGGTTTAGGGCTTGTTTTAGGATAATTGTTATGGTTTGCGCTAGTGTTAGAGGTATGCTTATGCTTCGGGTTAGGGCTAGATTCAGAATTATGTTTTGCATAAGGTTAGTGCTAGGGATAAGGATAGGGCAAGGGTTAGTATTAGGGTTAGGGCTAGGTTTATGGCTACAGTAACGGACAGGGTTAGAATGAGTGATAGGGCTAGTGTGAGAGTTAGAGTTAGTCTTATGGCTAGGGTTAGGGTTAGGTTTAGGGATAGGGCTAAATTACAGCTAGGGTTATGTTAGCGCTGGTGTTAGGGCTAGTTTTAAGATTAGGCTTAGGCATCGAGATAGGGTTAGATTTAGTGTTAGGTTTCGACCTAGGGTTAGTGCTAGGGCTAAGAATAATTCAAGGGTTATCATTAGGGTTAGGGATAGAGTTAGGGTTTAGTTAGGATAAGGATGTGGTTATAGCTAGGTTTAGGTTAAGGGCGAAGGTTAGTATATAGTTAGAACTAGGGTTAGGGTTAGGGTTATGATTAAGGCTATGTTTAGGGTTACGATGAAGACAAGGATTTGTTTTAAGGTTAGGGATAGTATTAGGGCTATGGCTAATATCAGGTCTAGGGTTACAGTTAGGGATAGATTTAGTGTTATGTTTAGGCTTGGTCCAGTATAAGGATTAGGTTCTTGATTAGGGTTAGGTTTAGATCTATGGTTATTTTTAGAATCAGGGTCAGGATTAGGGTTTGGGTTAAGTTATTGTTTAGGTGCAGGGCTGGAATTAGTGTTAGATTTAGGGTTAGGGTAATGACAGGTTTAGGTTTAGGGTTTAGGTTTGGTTTAGTGTAATGTATAGGGTTAGGGTTAGGCCTAGGGATATCAGAAGGGTTAGGGTTATCGTTAGGGTAATGGATAAGTTTAGCCCTAATATTAGAGCTAGGGTTATGTATAGGATTGAAGCTAGTGTTTGGGTTAGTGTTAGGTTTAAGTTTAGGGTTAAAGCTAGATTTAGGACTCGGATTAAGGCTAATGCGGATTAATGTTGCAGTCTGGCTGGGCACAAATAACCCAGCCCTCACAAAGCCTTGTAGGTTCAAACAGCAACTCTTTATTCCCAAACTCTCACCGGCACTCTAAGCATGCTTCCCGGGAACACAACCCCTCCACCAGGCTCCTTGCGCCAATTCTCCCGGAACCCCGCGAGAACTCAACAGGATCTCCAAAGTTGTGGGCGCCCGAGGCATCAGGATCCACTCTATTCCCAGAGCCACCCTATTCCCAGTAGGATCTGCCCTAATCCCGGAGCCACCCTATTCCCAGAGCAGGGTCACCATTCAACCATTCCCTCTGGCAAAATGCCAGGTGTCATTCCGACTAAACTGTGGCTCTCATCATCTCCCCTCTTCTGTTTAATTAAACAACAAGCATGTGGCTTAGGGACCGTGCCTGTCTTAGGTTGTCCAATAATACATATGGTCCTTACCCCTCATCGGATGAGCTGACCTCAAGGCATTAGCCTCCTGTCTTATGTTGGTACCATTGTAATTGGATCTCACCCATCATTGACTACCGGTCCAGCATTCAGCCATACTTGTGGATAGGCCTTTGCACCAGTGTGGGGGGGTGAGGTTCTTTGCCTCACCTCTTTTGGCCCCCAAATTTGGCCTTTGCACTAGTGGGGGGGTGAGGTTATTTGCCTCACTTCTGTTGGCTCCCATATTTGGCCTTGGTGCCAGTGGGGGGATGAGGTTGTTTGCCTCACCTCTGTTGGCCCCTAAATTTTAGACCATCACAAGCAGAATGGAGGAGGATGCAAAATGGCACAGCACCAAGCCAAATGACGGCTCATTTTGGAAAAATTGTACCACCAATGACACCATCAGCAAAGATACCCCAGCACTACCACAATTCGCTGCACCAACGGATAGTTCATAATGCATGCAAGTGATACATAGTCCAGGCAAGTTCTGCAAGCAGTTCAAAGCAGAGGAATCCATTAATATGTTCATTTCCTCCCAAAGTAAATCCACTTCTTGATTGAGCATCACTTGTTGAGTGATGCATCAGTTTATACAGTTTTTCACTGATGCATCAGTTTATACAGTTTACTGTGATAGCTATCGAAGAAGCTGTAGTTTAGTTTTATCTTTGTCTTCACCGGCACTGGGATGAAGATAGGAATTCTGGCAATGATGGCTAAAAAAATTATGTAACATTCCAGCAGGCACTAAAAGAAAGCAATTTTCTAAACAATTTGCATTATCCTGAAGAGAATTATTAAATATAATGAAAAGGAAAGGTAAAAGTAAACAAACAGATCTGTTAACCTTCTTTT
>NW_026005718.1:271792-279304 GCF_001458135.2 Marmota marmota marmota | reverse complement strand
TCACTTACCCGCAAGCTTCAGGTGTTCCCCGTACGGGCCAACAAGTGCTGCAGTCTGGCTGAGCACAAAATAACCAAGCTGCCACAAAGCCTTGTAGGTTCAAACAGCAAATCTTTATTCCCAAACTCTCACTGGCACTCTATGGGCGCTTCCCGGGAACACACCCCCTCCACCAGGCTCCACGCGCCAATTCTCCCAGAACCCCGCGAGAACTCAACAGGAACTCCAAAGTATCGGAGCCTGAGGCAGCAGGATCCGCCCTAATCCTGGAGCCGCCCTATTCACAGCAGATCCGCCCAAATCCCAGAGCCAGAATATTCCTGGAGCAGGGTCACCTTTCAACCATTCCCTCTGGCAAAATGCCAGGAGTCATTCCTACTAAACTGTGGCTCTCAACAGGTTTTGGGTTGGATTAAGGTTAGGGTTAAGGATACCACTATTGTATGAAGTAGGTTTATGATTACAGCTAGTTATAGAGTTAGAGTTAGGTCTAGGTCTAGTGTTAAGGTTAGGTTTACAGTGATGATGATGTTTAGAGCAAGGGTTAGTGTTAGGGTCAGAGTCAGGGTCAGGGTTATTTTTCAGGTTAGGGTTAGACTATAATTAGGGATAGAGTTAGAGCTAGGTGTAGGGTTAGGGTATGGTTTAGGTTAAGGTTTAAGTTTAGGGCTATGGCTCGGTTTTGTTTTGGGGCTAGGGGTAGGGTTAGGGCTAGTTTTAAGATTATTCTTAGGGTTAGGGCTAGTGTAAGTGTGAGATTTAGGCTTAGTTTAAGGATTAGGGATAAGAGGGGAGTTATGGTTAGATTTAGTCTTAGGGTTAGGGTAAAATTTAGAGTTAGGTTTACATCTAGGATTTGTGATAGGACTAAGTATAGGGCTAGGGTAGGGCTACATTTAGGGCTAGGAGTATGGTGATGGTAAGGATAGGATTAGAACTAGGTATAGGGTTAGTGTGAGAGTTAGTTAGTCTTAGGACTAGGGTTAGGGTTAGGGATAGGGCTAAATTAGGGCTTGGAATAGGGCTAGGGTTAGTGTTAGTGTTAGGCCTAGGGAGAGGGCTAGGTTTAGTGTTAGATTTAGGATTAGGGTTAGGCTAAGGGATGGGAATATAGCTAGTTTTAGGACTAGGGTGAGAATTAGGATTAAGTTTAGGGTTAATGTTAGGGTTAGGGTTATGATTAAGGCGAGGTTCATGTCTAAGATGTGGGCTAAGTTTTGTATTGGGGTTAGGGCTAGGATTAGATCTATGGCTAATGTCAGGTCAAGGGTACGGTTAGGGATAGTTTTAGGGTTAGGTTTATGGCTAAGTCTATTGTAAAGGTTAGGTTTCTTGTTAGGGTCAGGTTTAGAGCTATAATTATTATTTGAGTCAGGGTCAAGTTTAGGGTTTGGGTTAGGTTAAGGTTTAGGTTTAGGGCTCAAATTAGTCTTATGTTTAGGGATCGGGTAATGACACAGTTAGGTTTAGGGTTCAGGTTATGTGTAGGTTAATGGACAGGGTTAAGGGTAGTGCTAGGATTAGGGTTCCACGTAGGTTTAGCATAGGAATATAGTTATCTTAGGGTTATGAATAGGGTTAGAGCTAGGATTAAGGCTAGGTTTATGGTTAGGATTAGGACTAGGGTTCGGCGTAGGGTTATGGTTAAGGCTAGGGTTATTGTTAGGGTTATCTTAAGTGTTAAAGCTAAGTTAGTGCTTGGATTAAGGCTAGCTTTTGTGATAGGTTAGGGCTATGGCTAATGTAAGAACTAGTGTAATGATTAGGACTAGTTTTATGGTTAATGCTAGGGCTAGGTTTAGTTTTAGGGTTAATTTTAGGTTTAGGGTGAAATTTAGAGCTAGGGTTAGAGTTAGTGTCAGGGACAGTGTTCGGGTAGGGTAATGCTTAGGGTTAAAGCCAGAATTAGGACTAGGGTTAGGTATACAGGTAGGGTTGGAGTTTGGGTTAGGTTAAGGGTTAGTGTTAAGGCTAGGTATAGTTTGTCTTTAGGTGTAGAGATATAGTTATGGCTAGATTTAGGATTAGGTTTAGGTGTAGGTCTTGTATAAGGTTTAGGTTTAGTTATAAGGTTACCATTAGGGCTAGTGTTAGGTTTAGGTTTAGGGTTAAGTTCAGATTTAGACCTAAGATTAGTGTTAGGGTCAGAATAATGGTCAGGAATAGGGTTAGGGTTTTGGTTAGGGTTAGATCTAGAATGAAGTCTAGGGTTAGGACTAGTTGTAGGGTTAGGCTTTTGATTAGGCTAATGATTATTGCTAAGAACATGGTTAGCACTAGGGTGAGGGTTTGGCTTAGGGTAAGAGATAGGGTTAGAGCTAGGGTTAGGACCAGGGTTAGGGTTAAGTTTAGGAATAAAGCTCTTGTTAGGGCTTGGATTAGGGCTAGTTTTGTATTAGGGTTAGGGCTAGTGTTATCTTTACAGATATTGTAAGAACTAGAGTTACAATTAGCGTTAGTTTTAGGGTTCAGTTTAGAGCTAGGTTTAGTGTTAGGGTTAGGATTAAGGTTAGAGTGATGTTTACAGCTAGGTTTAGTGTTTGGATATGAGTCAGGGTCATGGTTATGTTTAGGGTTAGTGTTAGGTTTCAAATTAGGGATAGGGTTAGGGCTGGTGTAGGGTTAGGGTTTGGTCTAGGGTAAGGGTTGGTGTTAGGGGTATGTCTCGGTTTTGTTTTAGGGCTAGGGCTAGGGTTAGGGCTAATTTTAGGATTAGCATTAGGGTTAGAGCTAGTTTCAGGGTTAGGCTGAGGCATCGGGTTAGGGTTAGTTTTAGAGATAGGTTTCAATCTAGAGTTAGTTCTAGGGCTCAGGATAGTGCAAGGGTTATGACTAGAGTTAGAGCTTGGGTTAGGGTTATGGTAAGGGACAGGTTTAGAAGTAGGGTTGGTCTTGTATGAGAATTATAGTTAGTCTTTATTCTAGGGTTAGGGTTAGGGTTAGGAATAGAGCTAAATTAGGGCTAGGATAAGGGCTAGGTTTAGTGTTAGAGTTAGGGCTAGAGTTAGTGTTATGGTTAGGGCTAGGGCTAGTGTTAGGGTTAGGGTAAGGATTAGGGATTAAGCTATGGTTAGGGCTAGGGGGATTGTTAGTTTTAGTGTTAGGTCTGGGTTCGGGTTATGATTATGTTTACTGTTAGGGTTTGGGTTAGGGCTATCGTTTTCCTTAGGGTTAGGGTTAGTTTTAGAGTAATGTATTGGATTAGATATAAGTATATGATTAGGGTTAAGTTTAGGTTAGGGTTAAATTTAGGTTTAGGGATAAGTTTAGTTTTGATTTATGGTAAGGCTTACAGTTAAGTTTATGGCAAGTGTTAGGTTTAGGGTTAGGTCGAGGCTTAAGTTTATGATTAGGGTTACGGATAGGGTTAGGTTTAGGGCTAGGGTTAGAATTAGGGTTAGGGGTAGGGTTAGGGTAATGTTAGAGTTAGAGAGAATGTTAGTACTAGGGTTAAGGTTAGGATTAGAGATAGGGTTTGATTTATGTTTAGAAATAGGGCTAGGGTTATGTTTAGGCTAAGGGGTAGGCTTTGAGCTAGGGTTATGTGTAAGGCAAGGGTTAGGGTTAGGGCTACATTTAGGATTTATGGTTATGCTTAGGGTAGGTTTAAGCCTCAGATTAGGGCTAGGTTTTGTGTTAGGTTTAGGCCCAAGGTTAACGCTATGTGTAATGTAAGATCTAGGGTTCTTATTAGAGATATTTTTAGGGTTAGAGTAATGGTTATGTCTAGTGTTATGTTTAGGTTTTGAGTTAGGGTCAGGTTTAGAGCTATGTTTAGTGTTAGTGTTAGGGTCAGTGTTCAGGTTACAGTTAGGTTTAAGGTGAAAGCCAGAATTAGGACTAGAGTTAGGTCTAGTGATAGGGTTAGTGTTTGCTTTAGGTTAAGGATTATGTTAGGGCTATAGCTCATTTTTTTTTAGGTCTAGGTCTAGAGTAATGGCTATATTTAGTAATAGGCTTAGGTCTAGGGCTAGTGTTAGGGTTAGGTTTAGGTATAAGTTTGCTGGTAGGGCTAGTTTTAGGGTTTGGTTCAGGGTTAGGGTCAGATTTAGACTGAGGGTTTGTGTTAGGATAAGGATTTGAGTTAGGGTTAGAACTAGAATGAGGGCTAGAGTTAGGACTAGTAATAGGGTTAGGCTATGGATTAGGATTAGGACTAAGGTTAGCATTATGGATAGCGTTTGGCTTAGTAATGAATAGGGTAAGTGATAGAGTTAGAGCTAGGGTTAGGATTAGGGTTAGGGTTAGGGTTTGGGTAAGGTTAGGTTTAGGTTTAGGTTTAGGTTTACTTTTAGGGTTAGGGCTCAGATTAGGGCTAGATTTTCTGTTAGGTTTAGGGCTAGGGTTATTGCTATGGCTAATATAACAACTAAGGTTATGATTAGAGTCAGTATTTGGTCTAGATCTAGTGTTAACATTTTCTTTAGGGTTAGTGTGATATTTAGAACTAAGGTTAGTGTTAGAATATAAGTCAGGGTCAGTGTTAATTTAAGGACTAGGACATGAATTAGAGCTAGAAGGTTATGACTATATAAAGGGTTAGGGTTTGGTGTAGGTTAACATTTAGGGTTAGGACAATGGCTCGAATTTCTTTGAGGGATAAGGCTAGGGTTACGGCTAGTTTTAGGATTAGCAATAGTGTTAGGTCTAGTGGTAGGTTGATATAGGCTTAGGGTTAGGGTCACATGTAGAGTTATGGTTAGATCCAGGGTAGAGTCTAGGGCTAGGGTTAGGGCTAAGGTTAGGAGCTTGTGTTAGGTTTATTGTAAGAGATAGGGTTAGAACTAGAAATAGGCCTGGGGAGACTTAGAGTTAGTCTTAGGCCAAGGTTAGGGGTAGAGTTAGGGTTGGGGTAAATTAGGGCTAGGGTTAGTGCTAGGGTTAATGTTATGGTTAGGCCTATGTTTAGGGCTAGAGATATGGTTAGTGTTACAGTTAGGATTAGTGATAGGGTTAGGGGAAAGGATGGGGTTATACCTAAGTTCAGGTTTAGGTCGAGGATTAAAATTAGAGTTAGGATTAGAGTTAGGTTTAGGTTTATACATAGGTTTAGGCCTTGGAATAGGGCAAGGATTTGTGTTAACATTAGGGCTACAGCTAATTGAAGAACTAGGATTCCTATTAGGTCTAGTTCTGGGGTTAGAGTTAGGTCAATGTTTAGAGACAGGGTTACTGTTAGGGTCCGAGTAAGGGTCACGGTTACTTCTAGTGTTAGAGTTAGGACTCAAATTAGGGCTATGTTTAGGGCTAGTTGTAGGGTTAGGGTTTGGTTTAGGTTAAGGGTTAGGGTTAGCATTATGACTCGATTTTGTTTTAGGACTATGGTACTGTTAGGGCTAGTTTTCCAATTAGCATTAGGGTTAGGACTAGTGTTAGAGTGAGCTTTAGGCTATAGGTTAGGGTTAGATCCAGTTTTAGGACTAGGGTGAAGGTTAGGGCTAGGGTTGGGGCTAGGGATAGGGATAGGTTTTGTGTTATGGTAACGGATAGGTTTAGAACTAGGGCTAGGTCTAGGCTGAGAGTTAGAGTTAGTCTTAGAGCTAGGGCTAGTGTTAGTTTAGAGTTATGGCTAAATTAGGGCTAGATTAGAGCTATGATTTGTGGTAGGTTTAGGCCTAGGTTTAGGGCTAGGTTTAGGGTTAGCATTAGGGTTAGGGTAAGGTATGATGTTAACGCTACATTTAGGGCTAGGGCAAACATAAAATTAGGGTTAGGGCTATGGTTAATGTTAGGGTTAGGATTCAGTCTAGGCTTAGGGATAGGTTTAGGGCTACAATTTTTGTTATGGTTAGGGCTAGGGTTAGGGATAGGGCTAATGTTAGGTCTAGGGTTATGGTTAGGGATAGTTTTAGGCTAAGGATTATGGCCAGGTCTTTTGTAAGTGTTAGGTTGAAGGTTAGGGTCAGGTTTACAGCTAGGGGTATTAGTAGGGTCAGAGTCAGGGTTAGGGTATGGGTTAGATTAAGGATTAGGCTTAGGGCTCAAATTAGCCTATGGTTAGTTTTAGAGTTAGGGTAATGGATACTGTGAAGTTTAGGGTTAAGTTTAGAATTAGAGTAATGGACAGGTTTAGGGTTAGGTATAAGGTTAGGTTTAGCCTTAGGGATAGAATTTGGTTAGGGTTATGGTTAGTGTAATAGAGTGGATTAGAGCTACAGTTAGGACTATGTTTATGGTTATGTTAGAGCTTTGGTTAGAGTTAGGCCTAGGGTTAGAAATTTTTAGGGTTATGGAAAGAGTAATGGATAAAATTAGAGCTAGGGATAAGGCTAGGATTATGGTTAGGATTAGAGCTATGGTTTGGGTTATATTTTGGGTTAGGACAAGATTAAGTTTTATAGTTAGGTTTAGGTTGACTGTTAGGGCTAGGGTTAGGGTTAGGGCTAGGATTAAAGCTAGGGTTATGGCTCTGATTAGATCTAGGTTTTGAGTTAGGTTAGGGCTATTTAGTAGTAGGGCTAATGTTAGCACTACGGTTATAATTAGGGCTATGTTAAGTTTAGAATTATGTCTAAATCTAGTGTGTAGATTAGGTTTATGTTTAGGGTGATGATTAGAGATAGTGTTCATGTTACCATCAAAGTCTAGATCAATGTTACTGATAAGAGTTAGGGATAGGCTCAAATTAGGGCTATGGTTAAGGCTAGGTGTAGGGTTAGGGTTTGTGTAAGGGTTAGGGTAAGACTTAGGGATAGGTCTAATGTGAAGTCTAGGATTATGGTTTGGTTAGGGTTAGTGTTAGGGCTTTGTCATAGTTTTGTTTTACAGCTAGGGCTACTTTTAGAAATAGTGATAGTGTTAGCTGCAGCAGTCTGGCTGGGCACAATTCAGGAGCCACTTGTCAAAAGAAACAAACTTTATTTTTAGAACCACACACGCCAAACAAAACAGCTCCTTAGGAAAAACCCTCAGAGCCCAACTGCCACCACTGGCTTCCCACAAGACTCTCAACCTCCCCCACTCCTACTGCTCTTGAGGCCGATTGGCTGGGTTGCATGGGTGGAGCCAAAAAAGTCCCCCAATGAGCAGCTCTGTAGTCTGAAAGGGCGGGGAAACAGCCCAATGAGCATCACTGCAGAGGAGCCAATCAGCTAGAAGTTGCTGGGGCCGCTGTGAGCCAATCATCAGCTGGCAGTCTGAAAGTTTGCTGGGGCCCCTTCAGCTGTGGCTCTCAACATCTCCCCCTCTCTGTTTAAACAACAAGCATGTGGCTTAGGGACCGTGCCTGCCTTAGGTTGTCCAATAGTACAAATGGTCCTTACCCATTATTGGATGATCTGACCTCGAGGCATCAGCCTCCTGTCTTAGGTTGGTACCATTGCAATTGGATATTACCCGTCACTGACTACCAGTCCAGTATACAGCCACACCTGTGGATAGGTCTTTGTACCAGCGGGGGGGGTGAGGTTCTTTGCCTCACCTCTGTTGGCCCCCAAATTTTAGCTGAACAATCATGACAAGCAGAAGGGAGGAAGATACACCAAGCCAATTGACGGCTCCTTTTGGAAAAAT
>NW_026005718.1:257516-267812 GCF_001458135.2 Marmota marmota marmota | reverse complement strand
TAGCAGTCTCCTTTTGTAACTTTCCCCCTGATGCGTTTTTCTGCTCTAAGCTTTCTTCCTCTATCTTTGTCTGCAACTGAAGGCTTTGGACTAAGCAAACCAGATACAAACGTCCACAATGGCAATGTGCCAACTGGCAGAGTCCCTGGGCTGTTCTTTTCTATTCTTTTTAAATATTCACCAAGATGGTTCCATTGTGATATATTCAACAACTCCTCCTCAAAAAGCCATGGGCTTCATTTTTGTATTGTATCAACGTATGCCCTGACTGCTCTTGATTTTACTGGGATGCCTCCTTCCTCTAACAATTTACTTAACAGTCTTTCGGTTTGTTATTTACTAATTTCTGATCCCATATTTCTACTATAATACAACCCAACAAGATGATGCCAAACAAAACCGAGACAGAATGAAATAAAAATGGAACAACAAAAAATCATTATAGCCTTTCTATCCTCCTCAAATGTGCATCTGTCCTTTCTCCCTATCTGTTCCTCAGACGTAAATAGTTTTTCCTCAGAAGTGAGCGGTTTTTCTTTGATCTCACTCATCTCCAGGGACAGGCAACTTAAAACAAAAGTGAAGCAAAACAAAAGAGGAATCTTAAAATGGCTACCCATCCTCTCGCCCTGACCTCAGGGGCCAGCAGTTTACCTTATCACTTACCCTCAGTCTCTCCCCGTGCGAGCCACCAAATGTCGCAGTCTGGCTGGGCACAATTCAGGAGCCACTTGTCAAAAGAAACAAACTTTATTTTTAGAACCACACACGCCAAACAAAACAGCTCCTCAGGAAAAACCCTCAGAGCCCAACTGCCACCACCGGCTTTCCACAAGCCTCTCAACCGCCCCCACTCCTCCTGCTCTTGAGGCCGATTGGCTGGGTTGCATGGGCGGAGCCAAAAAAGTCCCCCAATGAGCAGCTCTGTAGTCTGAAAGGGCGGGGAAACAGCCCAATGAGCATCACCGCAGAGGAGCCAATCAGCTAGAAGTTGCTGGGGCCACTGTGAGCCAATCATCAGCTGGCAGTCTGAAAGTTTCTGGGGCCCCTTCGGCTGTGGCTCTCAACAGTTAGCACTAGTGGTATGGTGAGGGTTAGCCTTTGATTTACTCTTATGTTTAGATCTAGGTTTATGGCTATGGCTAGGTTTAGGGCTAAGGTTAGAGCTAGTGTTAGGGTTATTAACGGATAGAGTTAGAACTAGAAATTGGGCTAGCGCTAGAGTTAGTTTTAGTCTTAGGGCTAGGGTTAGGGTTATGTTTAGGGTTAGGGCTAAATTAGGGCTAGATTTAGGGCTAGGGTTAGTGTTAGGGTTAGGCCTAGGGTTAGGTTTAGAGTTAGGGGAAGGAATGGGGTTATTGCTGGGTTTAGGGCTAGGGCGAGGGCTATGATTAAGGCTAAGATTAGGGTTAGAGCTAGGGTTAGGATTAAGGCTATGTTTAGTGCTAAGATGAGGGTTTGTGTTAGGGCTAGGGCTAGGATTATGGATAGGGCTATTGTCAGGTCTAGATTTATGGTTAGTGTTAGTTTTAGTTTTAGGTTACAGCTAGGTCTAGTGTAAAATTTAAGTTTAGGTAAGGGTCAGGTTTAAAGCTCGGTGTATTATTAGGGTCAGTGTCCTGGTAGGGTTTGGTTTAGGTTAAGTTTTAGGGTTAAGGACTGAATTAGTTTTAGGGTTAGGGTTATGGATAGGTTAATGGATAGGATTAGGTTTAGGGTTCAGGTTAGATTTAGAGTAATGGATAAGGTTAGTGTTAGCGATAGGGTTAGCATCACGCTTAGGGTTAGCATATGAGTTAGGCTCATCTTTAGGGTAATGAATAGTGTTAGAGCTAAGTTTAGGGCTAGGGATTAGGTTACGATTAGGGCTAGGTTTAGGTTTAGGCCTAGGGTTAGTGTCAGGGATAGTTTCAGGGTAAGTATTAGCATTTGAGCTAGGGTTAGGTCTTGGTGGAGGGTTAGGGTTAGAGTCAGGGCTAGGGTTAGGGTTAGGGTTATGTTTAGGCTAAGGGTTAGAGTTTGAGCTAGGTTTAGGGCTAGGACATGCATAGGATTAGTGTTAGTCTAGGATTATGGTTAGGGTTACAATTAGGGCTAGTTTTAGGGCTACGATAAGGGTTATGTTTTGTGGGAGGTTTAGGGCTAACTTTAGGGCTATTGGAAATATAAGAGCTAGGAATATGTTTATGGATACTTTTAGGGTCAGGGTTATGGATATGTCTAGTGTTAGGGTTAGATTTTGGGTTAGGATAAGATTTAGAGCTAGAGTTTGTTTAGGGTTAAGGGTCATTGTCCATGATAGGGTTAGGTTATGCTGAGTGCCAGAATTATGACTAGCTTTGGATCTAGGGATAGGGTGAGTCTTTAAGTTAGGTTAACGGTTATTGTTAGGGCTAGTGCTAGGTATTTGTTTAGGGCTAAGGCTAGATTTATGACTATATTTAGGATTAGGTCTTGTCTAGTGCTAGTATTACTGTTAGGTTTAAATATAGGTTTACTGGTATGGATAGTGTTAGGGTTCGGTTTAGTTTTACAGTCAGGTTTAAACTTAGGGTTAGAGTTAAGGTCAGAATAAATGTCAGGGTTAGGGTTATGTTTAGAGCTAGAATGAGGCTAGGATAGGACTAGTAATAGAGTTAGGGTTTGGGATAGGCTAAGGATTAAGTTTAGGACTAGGGTATCATTAGTGTTAGGGTTTGGCTTAGGGAAAGGGATAGGGATTAAGGTAGGGTTAGGTTAGTGTTAGGTTTACAGCTAGGGTTAGGGTTAGGGTTAGAGTAAAAAAATAGGGTTAGGTCTCGGATTCGGGATAGGATTTGTGTTATCATTATGGCTATGGCTAATGAAAGAACAAAGTTTCTGTTTAGGGTTAATTCTAGGGTTAGCATTAGGGCAATGTTTAGAGCTAGGGTTAGTCTTAGGGGCTGAGTTAGTGTCAGGGTTATTTCTAAGGTTAAGGTTAGGACTCAAATTAGGGCTAGGTTTAGAGCTAGGTGTAGCTTTAGGGTTTGTTTTATGTTAAGGGTTAGGGTTATGGCTTGGTTTTGTTTTAGGGTTACGGTAGATTTAGTTCTAGTTTTCCAATTAGCATTAGGGTTAAAGCTAGTGTTTGGGTGAGGTTTATGCTTAATTTTAGTCTTTGATCTAGGTTTAAGCCTTTGGCGAAGGTTAGGGCTTAGTTTGGTGCTAGGGATAGGGATAGTGTTTGGGTTAAGGTAAGGATAGTTTTAGAACTAGGTATAGGGCTAGAGCTAGAGTTGGAGTGATTCTTAGGGATAGGGATAGGGTTAGGTTTAGTGTTAGGGCTAAATTAGGGCTAGGATTAGTGCTAGTGTTAGTGTTAGATTTAGGCCTAGGTTTAGGGCTAGGGTTAGGGTGAGCATTAGGGTTAGGGTAAGGTATGATGTTACGGTTATGTTTAGTGCTAGGACAAGAGATAAATTTAGGGTTAGGGCTAGGGTTAAAATTAGGGTTAGGATTAAGTCTAGGCTTAGAACTAGGATTAGGGATAAGGATAGGGTTAATATCAGGTCTAGGGTTAAGGTTAGGCTAGTGATAGGGATAGGGCTATGGCTCAGTTTTTTGTTAGAACTAGGCCTATGTTTAGGGCTAGTTTTATGATTAGTGATAGTGTTAGGGCTAGTGGTAGGGTGAAGTTTAGGCTTAGATTTATTGTTATGTTAGATCTAGGTTTAGAGCTATGGCTAGGCTTAGGGCTAAGTTCAGGGCTAGTGTTAGTGTTATGGTAATGGATAGGGTTACAATGAGAAATAGGGCTAGGGCAAGAGTTTGAGTTAGTCTTTGGGCTAGGGTTAAGGGTAGGTTTAGGGCTAAATTAGGAGTAGCGCTAGGGTTAGTGTTAGGGTTAGGCCTAGGGTTATGGTTACTGTTAGTGTTAGGTTTAGGATTAGATTTAGGGTAAGGGATAGGGTTATAGCTAGATTTAGGGCTATTGTGACGATTAGAATTAGGGTTAGGGAAAAGGTTCGGGTTTGGGTTAGGATTAAGGCTAGGTTTAAGGTTAAGCTGAGGGATTGTGTTAGAGCTAGGGCTAGGATTAGGGATAGGGCTAATGTCAGATCTAGGTTTATGTTTAGTATTAGTTTTAGTGTTAGTTTATGGCTATGTCTAATATAATGGTTAGGTTTAGGGTAGGGGTCAGGTTTAGAGCCAGGTGTATTATTAGGGTCAGGGTCCTGGTAGGGTTTGGTTTATGTTAAGATTTAGGGTTGATTCTTGAATTAGCAGTGGGTTAGGATTAGGGTTAGGTTGATGGATAGAATTAGGTTTATGGTTCCGGTCAGGTTTAGAGTAATGGATAGAGTTAGTGTTAGCGATAGGGTTATCTTTAGGCCTAGGGATAGCATTTAGGTTAGGCCTATCTTTAGGGTAATGGATAGGGTTAGAGCTAAGGTTAGGGCTAGGCTTAAGGTTAGGATTAGGGGTGAGGTTAAGGTTAGGCCTAGGGTTAATGTTAGGGTTAGGTTTAAAGTAAGTGTAGGCATTTGAGGTAGGGTTAGAGCTAGGGCGAGGGTTAGGGTTTGAGTCATGGCTAGGGTTAGGTTTAGGGTTAGGGTTATCTTTAGGCTAAGGATTAGAGTTTGTGCTAGGGTTAAGGCTAGGTTGCGCCTGAGCATAAGGGTTAGTTCTAAGGTTATGGTTAGGGTTATGATTAGTGCTAGGTTTAGGGCTAGGATAAGGGCTAGGTTTTGTGTGATGTTTAGGGCTAACGTTAGGGCTATGGGTAAAGAAAGAACTAGGGATATGTTTATGGCTACTGTTAGGGTCAGGGTTACGGATAAGTCTAGTTTTAGGATTAGGTTTTGGTTTCGGATAAGGTTTAGAGCTAGGATTTCTATTAGATTAAGGGTCATCATTGGGTTAGGGTTAGTTTTATGGTTAGGGCCACAATTAGGACTAGCGTTTGGTCAAGTGTTAGGTTTAGTCTTTACATTAGGTTAAGGGTTATTGTTAGGGCTAGTGCCTGGTTTTTGTTTAGGGCTAAGGCTAGATTTATGACTCTATTTAAGATTAGGTTTGGTCTAGTGCTAGTGTTAATGTTAGGTTTAATTATATGTTTACTGGTAGGGGTAGTATTAGGGTTCGGTTTAGGGTTAGGGTCATGTTTAGATCTAGGGTTAGTGTTTGGGTCAGAATAAGGGTCAGGGTTAGGATTAGGGTTAAAGCTAGAATGAGGGCTAGGTTTAGGACTAGTAACAGAGTTAGGGTTTGGGGTAGGCTAAGGATTAAGGTTAGGTCTAGAGTAGCATTAGGCAGAGGGTTTGGCTTAGTATAAAGGATAGAGTTAGAGGTAGGGTTAGGGTTAGAGTTAGTGTTAGAGTCAGGGCTCGAATTAGGATAGGATTTGTGTTAGCATTAGGGTTATGGCTAATGATAGTACTAGTTTTTATGATTAAGGCTAGTTCTAGGGTTAGCATTAGGGCCATGTTTAGAGCTAGGGGTACTGTTAATTTCCGAGTCAGGGTCAGGGTTATTTCTATGGTTAGGATTAGTACTCAAATTAGGGCTAAGTTTAGGGATAGGTGTAAGGTTAGTGTTTGTTTTAGGTTAAGGGTTAGGGTTAGGATATGGCACCTTTTTGTTGTAGGGCTAGGGCAGGGTTAGAGCTAGTTTTCAAATTAGCATTAGGTTCATGGCTAGTGTTTGGGTGAGGATTTGGCTTATTAAGGCTAGTGTTTACAACCAGGTTTAGGGTTTGGATGATGGTTAGAGTTAGGGTTGGGGGTAGGGACAGGGCTAGGATTTGGGTTATGGTATGGTATAGGTTTTGAACTAGGGATAGGGTTAGGGCGAGAGTTAGAGTTAGTCATAGGGCTAAGGATAGGATTAGGTATAGGATTAGGGTTAATTTAGGGCTAGGATTAGCCCTAATGTTAGTGTTATATTTTTTCCTAGAGTTAGGGCTAGTGTTAGGTTTAGCGTTAGGTTTACAGTAAGGTATGATATGTTACGGCTACATTTTGGGATAGGGCATGGGATAAAATTCGGATTAGGGCTCTTGTTAAGGTTAGAATTAGGATTAAGGCTGAGTTTAGGGCTAGGATTAAGTGTAGGTTTTGTGCTAGGGTTAGGGCTAAGATTAGGTCTATGGCAAATATCAGTTCTAGAGTTATGGTTAGGAATAGTTTTAGTTTTAGGTTCATGACCAGGTCTATTGTAAGGGTTACATTGAGGGTTAGGGTCAGGTTTATATCTAGGGGTATTATTAGGGTTAGAGTCAGGGTTAGGGTATGGTTTAAGTTAAGGTTTAGGGTTAGGGCTAAAATTAACATTAGGTTTAGGGTAATGGATATGGTTAGGTTTCAGGTTCAGGATAGGTTTAGTATAATGGACAGGGTTAGGGTAAGGCATAGGGTTAGAGTTAGGCCTAGGGATAGAATTTGTTTAAAGATATGGTTCTGATAATGGATAGGATTAGAGGTACAATGAGGACTACTGTTATGGTTAGGTTAGGGCTATGGTTAGGGTTAGGCCTAGGGATAGAATTTGCTTAGGGTTATGGTTAGGGTAATGGATAAAATTATATCTAGGTTGAGCGCTAGTGTTCTGGTTAGGAATAGTGCTATGGTTTTGTTTAGGTTTCGGGTTAGGACAAGGTTTATGTTTAGGGTTAGGTTTAGTTTAAGTGTTAGGGCTAGAAATAGGGTTAGGGCTACGATTAAAACTAGAGTTTGGGCTCGAATTAGGGCTAGGTTTTGGGTTAGCTTAGCAATAGTGTAGGACTACAGCTAATGTAAGAACTAGGGTTATGATTAAAGATAGAATTAGGTCTAGGTCAAGGTCTAGTGTTTAGATTAGGTTTAGGTTTATGGAGATGATTAGAGATAGGGTTAGTTTTAGGGTCAGAGTCAGGATCAGTGTTACTGATCAGGGTTAGGGATAGGACTCAAATTAGGGCTAGGATTAAGGCTAGGTGGAGGGTTAGGTTTAGTGTTAGGGTTAGGGTAAGAATTAGATATAGTGCTAATGTCAGGTCTAGCATTACCGTTAGGCTATGTTAGGTTAGGGCTATGGCTCAGTTTTGCTTTAGAGCTAGGGCTAGGGTTAGGGCTAGTTTTAGGATTAGCAAAAGTGTTAGGGCTAGTGGTAGGATGAGGTTTAGGCTTAGATTTATTGTTATGGTTTGATCTAGGTTTAGGGCTAGGGCCTGCATTTGGGTTAAGGTTAGGGCTAGTGTTAGGGTTATGGTAATGGATAGGGTTAAAACTAGAAATAGGACTGGGGTGCAATTAGAGTTATTCTTTTGGCTAGGGTTAGGGGTAGGTTTAGGGTTAGGGCTAAATTAGGGCTAGGATTAGTGCTAGGGTGAGTGTTAGGGTTAGTCTTAGGGTTAGGGCTTGGGTTATGGTTAGTTTTAGTGTTAGAGTTAGGTTTATATATAGGGGAAAGGGGTTATAGCTAGGTTTAGAGCTAGGGTTCAGGTGAGAATTTAATTTAGGTCTAGAGTTAGGGTTTGGGTTAGGATTAAGGCTAGTTTTTTTTTGCCAGGATGAGGGTATGTGTTAGGGCTAGGGCTAAGATTAGGGCTAGGGCTAATGTCAGGTCTAGGTTCAAAGTAAGTGGTAGTTTTATGGTTAGGTTATGGCTAGCTTTAGTGTAAGGGTTAGGTTCAGGGTAAGGATCAGGTTTAAAACTAGGCATTTTATTAGGGTCAGGGCTCAGGTATGGTTTGGTTTAGGTTAAGGTTTTGGGGTAAGTCTTATATTAGCATTAGGGTTCGGTTTAGAATTTGGGTAATGGATAGGGTTAGGTTTAAGATTCAGGTTAGGTTTAGAGTAATGGATATGGTTATAGTTAATGATAGGGTTAGTGTTAGGCCTAGGGTTAGCATTTGGTTTAGGCTTATCTTAAGGTAATGGATAGGTTTAGAGCTAAGGTTAGGGCTAGGGTTAAGTTTATGGTAGGGTTAGGGTTAGGCCTAGGGTTAGTGTCAGGGTTAGATTTAGGGTAAGTATTAGGGTTTGAGCTAGGGTTAGGTCTAGGGAAAGGGCTAAGTTTAGAGATAGTGCTAGTGTTAGCGTTAGGTTTAGCGTTTTGTTTAGGGAAAGGGTTAGAGTTTGAGCTAGGTTTAGGAGTAGGTTGAGGGTTAGGATTAGGATTAGGTCTAGGGTTATGGTTAGGGTTACAATTAGGGCTAGGTTCAGGGCTAGGTTAAGGGCTAGGTTTGTGTGATGTTTATGGCTAGTGTTAGGGCTATGGGTAATATAAGAGCTCGGGTTATGGTATTGGCTAGTTTTAGGGTTAGGGTTATGGATAAGTCTAGTGTTAGGGTTAGGTTTTGGGTTAGGATAAGTTTTAGAGCTAGGGTTTATGTTAGGGTAAGCGTCAGTGTTTGGATTAGTGTTAGAGCCAGAATTAGGAATAGCGTTGTGTTTAGGGATAGGGTTAGTCTTTGTGTTAGGTTAAGGGTTATTGTTGGGGCTAGTTCAAGATTTTTGTTTAGGGCTAGGGCTAGATTTATGACTCTATTTATGATTAAGTTAGGTCTAGTGCTAGTGTTACTATAAGTTTTAGGTATAGGTTTACTGGTAGGGGAAGAGTTAGAGTCCAGTTTAGGGTTAGTGTCAAGTTTAGGTCTAGGGTTAGTGTTGGGGTCAGAATAAGGGTCAGGTTTTGGGTTAAGGCTAGAGCTAGAATGAGGCCAATGGTTAGGACTTGTAATAGAGTTAGGGTTTGGGATAGACTAAGGATTAGTGTTAGGATTAGGGTAGCATTAGGGTGAGGATTTGGCTTAGCGTAATGGAAAGGTTACAGGCAGGATTAGGATTAGGGATATGGTTAGAAATAGGGTTAGGGCTAAGGTTAGAGTTACTGTTAGAATTAGGTTTAGGGTTAGGATTGCGTTTTGAGTTAGTGTTAAGGTTAGGGTGAAGGTTAGGGATAGCGTTAAGTGTTTGGGTTAGGGTTATAATTAGGTTAAGGATTAGTGTTAGGTTTTAGGTTATGTTTAGTGTTAGGTTTAGGGTTAGGCTTAGATGAGTATTATGGTTAGGGTAAGGTTTAGGGTTAGGGTTACTGTTAGGGTTAAGGGTAAGTTTCGAGACAGGGTTACATTTAGGGATCTGGTTAGGATTAGGGTTAGGCTTAGGGTTAGTGTTAAAGGTAGCGTTAGGATCAGCGTTAGGGTTAGTGTTAGGTTTAGTGTTAGAATTTGTGTTAGGGTTAGGGTTTGGGTTAGGTTTAGTTAAGATTAGGGTTATGCTTAGGGTTAGGGTTAGTATTAGGGTTAGGCATAGGGTTAGTATAGGGTTAGTGTTTGAGTTTGTGATAGGGTTAGGTTTAGGCTTTGGGTTCAGGTTATGGTTAGGGTTAGTTTTAGAGTTAGGGTTAGGGTTGGCTTTACGGGTAGTGGTAGGGTTAGTGTTAGGGTTAGTGTTTGGTTAGGGTTAGGGTTTGTGATAGGGTTAGGGTTAAGGTTATTATGGTTACGGTTAAGATTAGAGTTAGAATTAGGGTTAGGGTTAGAGTTATGATTAGGTTTAGGGCTAGTGTTAGGTTTAGGTTTAGTGATAGGGTTAGATATAGGGTTATGTTTGGGGTTAGGGTTAGTGTTAGGTTTAGGGTTAGGGTTAGGGTCAGGGGTAGTGTTAGGGTTAGTGTTAAGGTTAGGTTTAGGATTAGGTTTAGGTAGGGGTTAGGGTTAGGTTAGGGTTAGGGCTTGGTTAGGGATTGTGTAGGGTTAGCATTAGGTTAAGGGTTTATGTTAGGGTTAGGATGAGAGCGTGGGTTAGTGCTAGGGTTATGGTTAGGATTCGGTTTAGGTTTCCTGTCAGATTTTTTGTTATGGTTAGTGTTAGAGTTTTAGTTAGGATTAGGTTTAGGATTCAGGTTAGAGTTAGAATTAGAGTTAGTATTAGTGTTAGGAGTAGGATTATGGTTAGCGTTAGGTTTAGTGTTACAGTTAGGGGTAGGATTTAGGTTAGGATAACTCTTTGTGCTAGTGTTAGAGGTAGGTTTAGGGTTAGTGTTAGTGTTAGGTTTAGAGTAAGTGTTAGGGATACAGTTACGTTTATGGTGAGGTTTATGTTAATGTTAAGTTTAGTGTTAGTGATAGGGTTAGGGTTAGTGTTAGGTTTAGGGTTAGGTTTCGTGTTAGGGTAAGGGTTAAGATTAGGGTTAGGGTTAGTGTTAGGGTTAGGGTTTGTGTTAGGGTTAGGATTCATTGTAGGGTTAGGGTTATGGTTAGTATTAGTGTTATGGTTAGGGTTAGGATAAGTGTACGGGTTAGGGTTATGGTAGTGTTAGTGTTAGTTTTAGGTTTATTTATAGGGTTAG
>NW_026005718.1:251369-253093 GCF_001458135.2 Marmota marmota marmota | reverse complement strand
AGGGTTAAGATAAGTGTTAGGTTAGGGGAATGGGTAGGGTTAGGTTTAAAGGAGTGATAGGGTTAGATTTAAGGTTAGGGTTAGGTTTAGAATTAGGGTTAGGGTTACGATTCAGGTTAAGGTTAGTGATAGGTTAGGTTGAGGTTTTAGGTTAAGAATAGTGTTAGGGTTAGGTTTAGGGTTAAGGTTAGGGTTAGTGTTCGGGTTAGGGTTATATTTAGGGTTAGGTTGAGAGTTTCTGTTAAGTTTAGGGTTAGGGTTAGTGTTAGGGTTATGGTTAAAGTTAGGGTTCATGTTAGGTTTAGTATTAGTGTTTTGGTTACGTTTAGTGTTATGGTTATTGTTAGGGTTAGAGTTCGGTTTAATGTTAGGTTAGGGTAAGGGTTGGTTTAGTGTCAGAGGTAGGGTTCGGGTGTTTAATGTTACAGTTAGGGTTTGCGTTAGGGTTAGGGTTAGGGTTAGAATTAGGGTTTTGTTTAGGTTTAGGTTTAGCCTTAATGTTAGTGTTCGGGTTAGTGTTAGTGTTAGGTTAGGGTTAATGTTGCGGTTAGGGTTAGTTGTAGGGTTAGCGTAAGAGGTCCTGTTATGGTTATGGTTAGGGTTAGTGTTAGGATTAGGGTTAGCATTAGGGTTGGTTTTTAGAGTTAGTGTTAGTGTTTGGTAAGGTTTATTGTTAGGATTAGTATTAGTTTTAGGGTTAGGGTTAGGGTTAAATTTAGGGTTAGGGTTAGTGTTAGTGTTAGGTTTATGTTTAGGGTTAGGATTAGGAATAGTGTTAGCATTAGGGATAGGTTTAGGATTAGTGTTTTGATTAGCGTTAAAGATAGGCTTAAAGTTAATTTTCAGGTTAAATTTAGGGTTAGCGTTACAGTTAGTATTAGGGTTAGAATTAGTGTTAGGGTTAGGGTTAGTGTTAGGTTTAATTTTAGGCTTAGGGATAGTGTTAGGTTTAGGGTTTAGTTTTAGGGTTAGTGTTAGTTTTGGTGATAGTGTTAAGTTTAGTGTTACCTGTAGGTTTATGTTTAGGGTTAGTGATAAGTTGAGATTTAGTGTAGTGTTAGGGTTAGTGTTAGGGTTACTGATTAGGGTTAGGGTAAGGTAAGGTTTAGGGTTAGCATTACATTAGTGTTAGGTGAGGGTTAGGGTTAGGTCAGGGTTAGGGTTAGTGTAAGTTTTAGGGTTAATTTAAGGGTTATGTTTAGGTTTATGTTTAATGTTAGGGTTAGGGTTAGTTTAGGGTTAATGTTAGGGTTAGGGTTATGTTTAGGTTTAGTGTTAGGATTAGTGTTAGGGTTCTTTTTAGGTTTAGGATTAGGCTTTTATTTTACTTATTAAAGCCAAAAAAGTCCCCCAATGAGCAGCTCTGTGGTCTGAAAGGGCAGGGAAACAGCCCAATGAGCATCACCGCAGAGGAGCAAATCAGCTAGATATTGCTGGGGCCGAGGAGCCAATCAGCTAGATGTTGCTGGGGCCGCTGTGAGCCAATCATCAACCGGCAGCTGGAAGTTTGCTGGCAGCTGGAAGTTTGCTGGGGCCCCTTCGGCTGTGGCTCTCAACATCTCCCCCTCTCTGTTTAAACAACAAGCATGTGGCTTAGGGACCGTGCCTGCCTTAGGTTGTCCAATAGTACATATGGTCCTTACCTGTTAGGTTGGTACCATTGCAATTGGATCTTACCCGTCATTGACTACCGGTCCAATATACAGCCACACCTGTGGAGAGGT
>NW_026005718.1:239192-247871 GCF_001458135.2 Marmota marmota marmota | reverse complement strand
TAGCCTCCTGAAATGTCCATCCGTCCTTTCTCCCTATCTGTTCCTCAGATGTGAGCGGTTTTTCTTCCATCTTACACATCTCCAGGGACAGGCAACTTAAAACAAAAGTGAAACAAAATAACAAAAGAAGAATCTTAAAATGGCTACCCATCCTCTTGCCCTGCCCTCAGGGGCGAGCAGTTCACTTACCCTCAGTCGCTCCCCGTGCGAGCCACCAAATGCCGCAGTTTGGCTGGGCACAATCAGGAGCCACTTGTCAAAAGAAACTAACTTTATTTTTAGAACCACACACGCCAAACAAAACAGCCTCACAGGAAAAACCCTCAGAGCCTCAACTACCACGACCGGCTTTCCACAAGCCTCTCTCTCCCACACAAGCTTCTCTCCACCTCCCACAATCCTCCTGCTCTTGAGCCCGATTGGCTGGGTCACGTGGGCAGAGCCAAAAAAGTCCCCCAATGAGCAGCTCCGTGGTCTGAAAGGGCAGGAAAACAGCCCAATGAGCATCACCGCAGAGGAGCCAATCAGCTAGATGTTGCTGGGGCCGCTGTGAGCCAATCATCAGCCGGCAGCTGGAAGTTTGCTGGCAGCTGGAAGTTTGCTGGGGCCCCTTCGGCTGTGGCTCTCAACAGTTAGGTTTAATGTTAGGGTAGGTTTAAGTTTGAGGTTTAGGGTGAGTTTTAAAGTTAGGGTTAAGGTTAGGTTTAGTGTTAGTGTTACGATTTTGGTAAGGATTAGGGTTTGCTTTAGGGTTAGGGTTAGGGTAAGTGTTAGGTTAGTGTTAGGTTTACGATTAGGGTTAGTGTTAGGGAAGGGTTAATATTAGGGTAAGATTTTTTGTTAAGATTAGGGTTAGGGTTATGGTTAGGTTAGGGTTTGGGTTATGGTTCCTGTTAGGGTTAAGGTTAGGGATATTGGTAGGTTTAAATTAGGGTTAGAGTTAGGGTTAGGGTTAGGGTTACTGTTAGTTTTAGAATTAAGGTTAGGATGAGAGTTAGCATAAGGGTTTAGGTTAACTTAAGGGGTATTGTTAGCTTTAGGGTTAATGTTAGGCTTAGGAAAGGGTTAGGGTTCGGGTTAGGGTTGTGGTTTGTATTAGGGTTAGGTTTAGGGTTAGAGTTAGGGTTAAATTTAGGTTTAGAGTTATTGTTAAGTTTAGTGATAAGGTTAGTTCAGGTTTAGAGTTATGGTTAGTGTTAGCGTTAGGGTTAGGTTTAGGGTTAGTTTTAGTGTTAGTGTTAGGGTTACGGTTACAGTTAAATTTAGTGTTAGGTTTAGGTTTAGGTTTCGTGAAAATGTTAGGGTTATGGTTAGTCTTAGTTTCGGCATTAAGGTAGGGTTAGTGTTAGTGTTAGGTTTATGGTTAGGGTTAGGGTTAGGGTTAGGTTAAGTTTAGTGTAAGGGTTAATGTTAGGGTTAGTATTATGGTTAGGGTTAGGGTTCAAGTTAGCATTATTGTTAGGGTTAGTGTTAGGTTTAGGTTTAGCTTTAGAGTTAATGTTAGTGTTAGGTTTAGGGTTAGGGATAATGTTAGGGTTAGGGATAGGTTTAGTGTTAGTGTTAGGATTAGGCTTAGTGTTAGGGATAGAGTTATCATTAGGATTATATTTAGGGTTAGTTTTAGGTTTAGGGTTATGGTTATGGTGAGTTTAGGATTAGTGTAAGGGTTAGTTTTAGTATTAGGTAGAGGGTTCGTTTTAGCATTAGAGTTGAGGTTAGTATTAGGTATAGGATTACATATGGGGTTAGGTTTATTGTTAGTGTAACGGTTAGGGTGAGGGCTAGTGTTAGGGTTAGGGTTATTGTTATGTTTAGAATTAGGGTTATTTTTAGGGTTAGTTTTAGAGTTAAAATTAGGGCTATGGTTAGGGTTAGTTTTAGGCTTAGTTTTAGGATTTAGGTTAGCTTTAGGGTTAGGTTTAGATGTAGGTTTAGGGTTAGTGTTAGTGTTAATATTAGTGTTAGGTTCAGGGATATGTTTTGTGTTAGGGTAAGGGTTAGGTTTAGGGTTTCAGTTAGGGTTAGTGATAGGTTTATAGTTAGGGTTATGGTTAGGATTAGAGTTAGAATCAGTCTTAGGATTAGGTTTAGAGTTAGTTTTTAGGGTTATGGGTAAAATAGGGTTAGTGTTACTTTTACGGTTAGTGTTAGGGTTAGGGTTAGGTTTTGGGTTAGGTTTAGGGTTAGTTTTTTTTTTCTTTTTTGTCTGAGTGTACTTTGGACCCATTTTCTTTTTTTATTATTATTAGTTGTTCAAGGGTTAGATTTAGAATTTGCGATAGGTTTAGGGTTAGGGTTAGTTTTAGGTTAGTGCTAGGGTAAAAATTATGGTTTGTGTTAGGGTAAGGTTTATGTTTAGGTTTTCTGTAAGGGTTAGTGTTAAAGATAGGTTTAGTGTTAAGATCAGGTTTAGGGTTATTGTTGTGTTTAGGGTTATGGTTAGGTTTCGGATTAGTGTTTGGGTTAGTGTTATACTTAGGTTTAGGGTTAATGTTAGGGTTAGAGATAGGGTTAGTGTTACAGTTAGGGTTATGTTTAGGAAGAGGGTTAGAGTGAGCTGTAGGGTTAAGGTTAGGGTTAGTTTTATGGTTATGAGTAGGTTAGGTATAGTGTGAGGGTTAGGGTTAGTGTTAGTGTTAGTGTTAGGGTTAGGGTTAGAGTTAGTGACAGGGTTTTTGTTGGGGTTAGCATTAATGTTAGATTAGGGTTAGGGTTAGTGTTAGGGTTAGTGTTCATGTTAGGGTTAGAGTTATGGTTAGATAAGGGTTTGGGTTAGTATTGGGTTTTGGTTCAGGTTATGTTTTGCTATAGGTTTTGTGTTAGGTTTAAGGTTAGGGTTAGGGTTAGCATAACGTTAATTTTAGGGTTAGAATTAGGCTGAGGGTTAGGGTTATCTTTAGGGTTAGTGTTAGCATTAGGGTTAGAGTAAGGTTTACGTTTAGTGTTAGTGTTATGGTTAGTTTTAGTGTTAGTGTTAGCTTTAGGGTTAGATTTAGGGTTAGGTTTAGGGTTAGGGTTAGTGTTTTGTGTATGGTTACAGTTAGGATTCTTGTTAGGGTTAGGGTTAGGGTTAGAGTTACGTTTAGGGTTATGGTTAAGTTTAGGATTAGTTTTTGGTTTAGTGTTAAACTCCGATTTAAGGTTTGTGTATGGTTAGAGTTGGGGGTTAGTATTACAGTTAAGGTTAGGGTTATGGTGAGGCTTAGGGATAGTGTTAGGTTAGGGTTAGTGTTAGGGTTAGAGTAAGTGTTAGGGTTAGGGTTAGAGTTAGGTTGAGGGTTATTGTTAGGATTAGGACTAGGTTTAGGTTAAAGATTAAGGTTAGTGTTCAAGTTAAAATTAATGTTAGGTTTAGGGTTTGCTTTAGGGCTAGTTTAAGGGTTTGTGGTAGGTTTAGGTTTAGAGTTAGTGTTAGAGTTAGGGCTAAGTTTAGTGTTAGGGTTAGGTTCAGGTTTAGGGTTAGGTTAAGGTTAGGGTTATTATTAGGGTTAGGGCCAGGGTTGGGTTTACGTTTAGTGATAGTGTTAGGGTTATTATTAGTCATATGTTAGGGATAGGGTTAGAGTTAGGGTTAGGGATAAGGTTAGGATTAAGTTTAGGTTTAGTGTTAGGGTTAGTGTTAGGGTTAGGATTAGGTTTAGGTTAGGTTTGGGGTTAGGGTTAGGATTAGGGATAGGTTAATGTAAGGTTTAGGGTAATGATTTGGGTAAGGTTTAGGGTTTGGTTTTAGGGTTACAGTTAAAATTAGTGTTAGTGTAAGGTTAGGCTTACAGTTAGGGTTAGAATTAGTGTTAGGGTTAGGGTTAGGATTTCTTTTACGGTTATGGTCAAAATTATGTTTAATTTCTGGTTACGGTTAGGATTAGGGTTAGGGTTAGGGTTACGTTACTGTTAGGATTCTAGATAGGGTTACCGATAGGGTTAGTGTTAGAATTAGGTTTAGGGTTAGTTTTAGGTTATGGTTAGGGTTAGGTTAGCGTTAGGGTTGGGGTTAAGGTAAAGGTTAGTGTTAGCTTTAGGTTTAAATTGTTAAATTTAGGTTTAGAGTTAGGTTTAAGTTTATTGTTAGGATTAGGTTTAGGTTTAGGATTAGGATTATTGTTAGTGTTTGAGTTAAAATTACTGTTATTGTTAGGGTTTGTGTTATTGTTAGTTTTAGGGTTTGTGTTAGGGTTAGGTTTAGGGTTAGGGCTAAGGTTAGTGTTAGGGTTAGTATTAGGTTTATGGTTAGGTTTAGGTTTTGTATTAGGTTTTTGGTTAGGTTTTGGTTAGTGTTAGGTTTAGGGTTAAGGTTAGGGTAAGGGTTAGTGTTAGTGTTAATATTAGTGTTAGGTTTAGGGTTAGGTTTAGGGTTAGGATTCCTGCTACGGTTATGTTTAGGGTTATGGTTAGGGTTAGGTTTAGGGTTAGGGTTAGGGTGAGTGTTAGGGTTAGGGTGAGTGTTAGGGTTAAGGTTTGGTTATGGTTGGGGTTAGGTTTAGGGTTAGGGTTAGGGTGAGTGTTAGGTTTAGGAAAAGTGTTAGGATGAGGCGTAGGGTTAGTGTTAGGTTTACGATTAGGGTTAGTGTAAGAGTAGGGTTAATATTAGGGTTAGATTTTTTAGGATTAGGGTTAGTGTTAGGGTTAGGTAGGGTTTGGGTTATGGTACCTGTTAGAGTTAAGGTTATGGATAATTTCAGGTTTACGTTAGATTTAGTGTTAGGGTTAGGGTTACTGATAGTTTTAGAATTAGGGTTAGGATGAGAGTTAGCATAAGGGTTTGGGTTAAGGTAAAGTTTATTGTTAGCTTTAGGGTTAATATTAGGCTTAGGCAAGGGTTAGGGTTTGGGTTAGAGTTGTGGTTGGGAGTAGAGTTACGTTTAGGGTTAGATTTAGGGTCAATTTTAGGTTTAGGGTCAGGGTTAGGGTTAGTGATAAGGTTAATTCAGGTTTAGGGTTATGGTTAGTGTTAGTGTTTGGGTTAGGTTTAGTATTAGTGTTAGTTTTAGGATTAGCAGTAGGCTTAGGTTTAGGGTTAGTGTGAGTGTTAGAGTTAGGGTTAGGGTTACGGTTAAATTTAGTGTTTGGTTAGGTTTAGGTTTCGTGTAAGTGTTAGGGTTATGGTTAGGGTTAGTTTCAGGGTTAAGGTTAAGGTTAGTGTTACTGTTAGTTTTAGGGTTAGTGTTAGTGTTAGGGTTTGTCTTATGTTTAGCGTTAGTTTCAGGGTTAAGGTTAAGTTTAGTTTTAGTGTTAGTTTTAGGGTTAGTGTTAGTGTTATGGTTAGGGTTAGATTAAGGGTTAGTGTAAGGGTTAATATTAGGGTTAGTATTATGGTTAGGGTTAGGGTTCAAGTTAGCATTACGGTTAGGGTTAGTGTTAGGTTTAGGTTTAGGTTTAGGTTTAGTGTTAGTTTTAGGATTAGGGTTAGGGATAGTGTTCGGGTTAGGGATAGGTTTAGTGTTAGTGTTAGGGTTAGGCCTAGTGTTAGGTTTAGAGTTAGTGTTATGGTTATGTTTAGGGTTAGTTTTAGGTTTATGGTTAGGGTTATGTTGAGATTTAGGATCAGTGTAAGGGTTAGTGTTATGGTTAGTTTTAGTATTAGGTATAGGTTTCATGTTAGTGTTAGGGTTGGGGTTAGTGTTAGGGATAGGATTAGGTTTGGGGTTAGTTTTATTGTTAGTGTAAGGGTTAGAGTTATGGATAGAGTTAGGTTTAGAAATAGGTTTAAAGTTAGGGCTAATGTTAAGGTTAGCGTTATAGTTATGGTTAGAATTAGGGTTAGTGTTAGAGTTAGTTTTAGTGTTAAAATTAGGGTTATGGTTAGGGTTATTTTTAGTTAGGCTTAGGGTTTGGGTTAGGTTTAGGGTTAGTTTTAGAGTTAGATTTAGGGTTAGTGTTAGTGTTAATATTAGTGTTATGTTCAGGGATACGTTTTGTGTTAGGGTAAGGGTTAGGTTTAGGTTTTCTGTTAGGGCTAGTGATAGGTTTATGGTTAGGGTTATGTTTAGGATTAGAATTTAGTGATAGGTTTAGTTTTAGAGTTAGGGTTAGAGTTAGAGTTAGGATTAGGGTTAGGGTTTGGGTTATAATTAGGGTTAGTTTGAGTGTTAGGGTTAGGGTATGTTTTAGGGTTAGGGTTGGGGTTATGATTAAATTCAGGTTAATTTTTAGGTTTAGGGTTATAGTTAGGTTTAGGGTTAGGTTATGTTTAGGGTTAGGTTGAGTCTTACTGTTAGGGTTTGAGTTAGGGTTAGTGTTAGGGTTATGGATAAGGTTAGGTTTAGTGTTAGGTTTAGGTTTAGGGTTAGCATTAGGATTAGGATTAGGTTTGGGGTTAGTGTTTGTGTTAGTGTTTGGGTTGGGGTAGACTTAGAATTTGTGTTAGGTTTAGGGTTTGGGTTAGGGTTAGTGTTGGGGTTAGGGTTAGTTTTAGGGTTAGTGTTAGGGTTGGGGGTAGGGTGTGTGCTAGGGTTAGGGTTAGTGTTAGAATAGGGTTACGTGTAGAAATATGGTTAGGGTTTGGATTAGTGATAGTGTTTTTGTTTGCACTAGAGTTAGTGATAGGGTTATTTTTAAGGTAGTGTTAGGGTTGGGTTAGGGTTAGTTTTGGGATTAAGGTTAGAATTTGTGGTATGGTTACTGTTAGGTTTTGTGTTAGGTTTAGGATTAGTGTTAGGTTTAGGTTTAGTTTTTGGGTTAGTGTTAGTGTTAGGGTAAGAGTTAGGCTTAGCAATAGTTTAATTAGGGATAGGTTGATATTTAGTGTTATGGTAATGTTAGGGTTATTGTTAGTGTTAGTGTTAGGGTTATGGTTAGTGTTAGGTTTAGGTTTAAGGTTAGGGTTAGTGTTAGTGATAGGGTAAGGGTTCGGGTTAGGGTTAGTATTATGTTTAGTGTTAGGGTTAGTATTAGGGTTACAGTTACAGTTAGCAAAATGTTAGGGTTAGGGTTGGGTTAGGTTTAGGGTTTTGGTTTGGGTTAGGGTTTTTTTAGGGTTAGGGTTAGGCTTACGGTTATGTGTAGGGTTAGGTTTAGGGTTAGCGTTAGTGTTAGGTTTAGAATTAATGTTAGGATTAACGTTAGGGTTAGGGTTAGGGTAAGTTTTAGGGTTATTGTTAGTTTTATTGTTAGTGTTAGGGTTAGGGTTAGTGTTAGTGATAGGTTTAGGGTTAGTATTCGGGTTAACCGTAGGGTTAGCATAATATTTAATATTACAGTTAGGGATAGGATTAGGGTTAGTGTTAGGGTTTGGTTTACTGTTAGGTTTAGGGTTAGTGTTAAGGTTAGGGTTAGGGTTATTTTTAGTATTAGTGTTAGGGTTAGGGTTATTATTAAGTTTTGGCCTACAGTTCGGATTAGGGTTAAAGTTAGAGCTAGGGTTAGGGTTAGTGTTAGGGTTTTCATAAAGGTTATGATTAGGTTTAGTGTTAGGATTAGTGTTAAATTTAGGGTTAGGATTAGGTTTTGGGTAAGTGATACAGTTACAATTAGTGTTATTGTGAGTGTTAGGTTTAGGTTTAGGGTTAGGGTTAGGGTTTGTGTTAGGGTTAGGATTAGGGTTAGGTTTAAGTTTGCGTTGGGGTTTAGAGTTAGGGTGAGTTTTACTGTTAAAATTAGGGTTAGGTTTATTGTTAGGGTTAGTGTTAGGATTCAGTTTAGGTTTAGGGTTAGTCTTACATTTATTTTTAATGTTAGGGTACGGTTAGTGTTAGGGTTATTGTTAGTGTTAAAGTTTGGTTTAGGGTTAGTGTTTGGGTTAGTGTTAGGGTTTGGTTAGGCTTAGGGTTCGTGTTCGGGTTAGGTTTATTGATAGGGTTAACTTTAGGGTTAGTATGAGGATTAGGGTTAGAATTAGTGCTAAGGTTGATATAGGGTTAGGGTTAGGGTTAGGTTTAGGGTTACGGAAAGTGTTATATTTCGGTTTAGCGTTACAGTTAGAGTTAGTTTTAGGGTTAGGTTTAGGGATAGGGTTAGTTATGGATAGGGTTAGGGTTAGTGTTAGGGTTAGGATAAGGGTTTGTGTTAGGTTTAAATTTATGTTTAGGGTTAGGTTTAGCAGTACAATTCGTATTTTTGCTAGAATAAGGGTTATGGTTAGGATTAGGGTAAGGTTAGGTTTAGTGTTAGGTTTAGGGTTAGATTAGGTTTAGGGTTAGTGCTAGTGTTAGATTTACGTTTAGGTTTAGGGTAAGGCTTCGTTTTCAGGTTAGGGTTAGTGTTAAGTTAAGCTTTAGGGTTAGGGTTTAGGTTAGGGTTAGGTTTAGTCTTAGGGTTAGGGTTAGGGTTCGGCTTAGTTTAAGTGTTAGGGTTTGTGTTAGCATTAGTGTTAGTGTTAGGGTTAGGTTACAGTTAGGATTAGAGTTAGGATTAGGGTTTGAATTAGGTTAGGGTTAGGGTTAGTGTTAGGGTTAGCATTAAAGTTTGGGTTTTGTTTAGGGTTAAGATTAATATTAGGGAAACGGTTAGGCTAGGTTCAGGTTTAGTGTTAGGGTTAGTGTTAGTGTTTGGGTTTGCATTACGGTTACTATTAGGGTTAGGGATTAGATTTAGTGTTAGGATTAGTGTTAGTGTTAGGTTTTGTGTTAGGGTTAGTGCTAGGGTTAGTGTTATGTTTATGGTTAGGATTAGTGTTAGTGTTAGGTTTTGTGTTAGGGTTAGTGCTAGGGTTAGTGTTATGTTTATGGTTAGGGTTAGTGTTAG
>NW_026005718.1:204767-237632 GCF_001458135.2 Marmota marmota marmota | reverse complement strand
TTAGGGTTAGGGTTAGGGTTAGGGTTAGGGTTAGGGTCAGTTAATGGTTTGGGTTACGATTAAGTTAAGATTAGAATTATTGTTTGGGTTTGTATTCAGTTTATGGTTAGTGTTATAATTAGGGTTAGGGCATGGTTAAGGTTAGGTTTACTGTTATATTTAGGTTTAGGGATTGTGTTAGGGTTAGTGTTAGGTTACTATTTGGATTACAATTAGGATTAACATTAGGCTTAGGGTTAGGGTTAGTGTTAGGCTTAGGGTTAGGGTTAGGGTTGGTGTTAGGGTTTGGATTAGATTTAGGGTTAGTGATAGGGTCGGGTTTGGTTTAGGATTAATGTTAGCATTAGGGTTAGTTTTAGGGTTAGTGTTAGTATTAGGTTTAGGGTTAATGTTAGTGTTGGGGTTGTGGTTAGGGTTAGGGTTAGGGTTAGGGTTAGGTCAATGTTTAGGTTTAAGGTTACAGTAAGTGTTAGGTTAGGTTTAGAGGTAGGATTAGGGTTATTAGTTTTAGATTTGCATTATGATTAGTTTAGCGTTATTGTTAGGGTTAGGGTTAGAGTTGGGCTAGTGTTACCCTTAGTGTTAGTGTTTGTCTTAGGGTTAGTGTTAGGGTTAGGAATAGATTTAGGATTAGTGTTAGTGTTAGGGTTAGGTTATGGTTAGGGTTAGTGTTAAAGATAGGGTTAGGTTTGTGTTAATGTTAGGGTTAGGGTTACCTTTAGGGTTAGTGTTAGTGTTAGGATTAGGGTTAGGTTAGGCAATATTGTTATGGTTAGGGTTAGGTTTATGGTTAGTGTTAGGTTTAGAGTTAGGGTGAGGGTTAGTGTTATGTTTAGTGTTAGGTTTAGGAATAGGGTTAGTGTTAGGATTAGCTTTAAAATTAGGTTAAGATTAGTGTTAGGGTTAACATTATGTTAAGTTTAGGGTTAGTTTTAATGATAGTGTTAGTATTAGGTTTAGTGTTTGGGTTAGGGTTATGGTTAGGTTTAGGTTCAGTGTTAGGGTTAGTGTTCTGGTTAGGGTAAGCTTTAGTGTTCGGGTAAGGGTAAGATTTATGGTTAGGTTAAAAATTAGGGTTAGGTTTTGTGTTAGGTTTAGGTTTAGTGTTAGGGTTAGGGTTGGAGTTAGTGTAAGGGGTTGCGTTAAGGTTAGTGTTAGGATTGGGATTAGTGTTAGGGTTTGTGTTAGGGTAAGGGTTATTTTTAGGTTTAGGGTTAAATTTAGGATTATGGGTAGGTTTAGGATTAGGGTTGGGATTAGGTTTAGGGTTAGGTTTAGTGTTAGTGTTTGATTTAAAGTTGTATTAGTGTTAGCGTTAAGGTTAGTATTTGTTTTAAGATTACTTTTAGGATTAGATTTAGTGTTAGGATTAGTGTTAGTGTTAGGTTTTGTGTTAGGATTAGTGCTAGGGTTAGTGTTATGTTTATGCTTAGGGTTAGTGTTAGGTTTTCTGTTAGGGTTAGAGTGAGGGTTAGTGTTAGTGCTAGGGTTAAGGATAGGTTGAGGGTTAGTGTTAGGTTTAGGGTGTTTGTCTTAGGGTTAGTGTTAGTGTTAGGGATAGGGTTAGGGTTAGTGTTAGGGTTAGGGTTAGCATTACTGTTAGAGTTAGGTTTAAGGTTCATCATAGTGTTAGGGTTAGAGTTAGATTTAGGATTAATGTTAGGGTTAAGGTTAAAATTAGGGTTAGTGTTAGCTTTAGGGTTAGTTTCACAGCTAGGGTTAATTTTAGGGTCAGGGTTAGTTTTACCATAATGGTTAGAGTTAGTGTTAGGATTATGGATATAATTTGAGTTAGGGTTAGTTTTATTGTTAGGGTTAAGCTTACACTTAGTATTAGGGTTAGGTTAGAGTTAGGGTTAGGGTAAGGGTTTATGTTAGGTTTAGATTTAGGTTAGGTTTATGGTTAGTGTTAGGGTTTGGGTTAGGTTTAGGGTTAAGGTGACTTTTAGTTTTAGGGTTAGAATTAGGTTTAGGGTTAGGGTTTGGATTAAATTAGGTTTAGGGTTATTGTTAGGTTTAGAGTTAGGTTTATTATTAGTTTTAGGGGTCAGGTTCAGTGTAGGGTCAGGTTTAGTGTTTGGGTTAGCGTGTTAGGTGTAGGGTTAGTGTTAGGTTTAGGGTTTGGGTTAGTGTCTGGGTTAGGGTTATGGATAGGGTTAGGTTTAGTGTTAGGTTAGTATTACTATTAGAGTTAGTGTTTAAATAGTGTTAGGGTTAGGGTAAAGTTTAGGTTTAGGGATAGGTTTAGGGTTATATTTAGTGTTAGGTTTAGTTTTCGGATTAGAGTTAGGGTTAGGTTTAGCATTTAAATTAAGGTTAGGTTTAGGGTTAGTTTTAGGGTTCTTTTAGGGTTATGATTAGTGTTAGGTTAGGGTTACAGTTAGAATTAAGGCGAGGGTTAGTGTTAGTGTTAGGGTTAGTGTTAGGATTAGGATTAGGGTTAGTGTTAGGGTTAGGGTTAGATTTAGGTTTAGTGTTAGTGTTAGGGTTACGATTAGGATTAGGTTTACATTTAAGGTTCGTGTTAGTGTTAGGTTTTGCATTAGGGTTAGTGTTAGGTTTAGTGTTAGAATTAGGGTAAAATTTAGTGTTATGGTTAGGGTTAGCATTAGGATTAGTGTTAGGGTTAGGTTTAGGGGTAGTGTTAGGGTTAAGGTTATTGTTAGTTTTAGGGTTTGGATTATGGTTCATCTTAGGGTTAGGTTTAGGGTTAGTGTTAGGGTTAGTGTTAGATTTAGGGATGGGGTAAGTTTTAGTGTTACTTTTAGAGATAGAGTTATGGATAATGTTAGGTTTAGGGATATTTTTAAGGTTAGTGTTAGGATTACGATTAGGGTTAGTGTTGGTGTTACTGTTAGGGTTAGTGTAAGGGTTAGTGTTAGGGTTAGTGTTACATTTAGGGATAGGGTAAGTGTCAGTGTTAGAGTTAGTGGTTAGGGTTACTTTTTGTTTTAGTTTTAGGGTTACATTTAGGGTTAGGGTTAGGGTTAGTGTTAGAATTAATATTAGGGTTAGGATTAGGTTTAGGGTTAGTTTTACAATTAGGGTTAGGCTTAGGGTTAGTTTTAGAGTTAGGGTAAGGGTTAGGATTAGGGTTTGTGTTAGGGTTAGGGTTAGGGTTAGTGTTAGGGTAAGTTTTAGGGTTAGGGTTAGAATTAGGGTAGGGTTGGTTAAGGGTTTTGTTTAGTGTTAGGGATAATCTTAGTGTTAGGGATATTTTAAAAGTTAGTGTTAGGATTATGATTAGCATTAGGGTTGGTTTCAATGTTAGGGTTACGGTTAGGGTTACAATTAATGTTTGGATTAGGGATAGGGTTAGGTTTAGGTTTAGGCTTAAGGATAGGTTTAGCATTAGGGTTAGTGTAAGGGTAAAAGTAATGGCTAAGTTTAGGGTTAGTTTAAGACTTAGGTATTGGGCTAGGTTTAGGTTTAGTGTTAAGGTTAGTGTTAGGTTTAGGGTTAGGTTTTGTATTAGGTTTAGGGTTAGGTTATGTGGTTCTGTTAGGGTTAGGTGTAGGATTAGTGTTAGGGTTATGTACAGGAGTAGGTTTAGATTCAGGGTTAAAGTTAGGTGTAGGGTTAGTATTAAGGTTAGTGTTAGGGTTAGGGTTTGTGTTAGGTTAGTGATAGGTTTCGGTGTTGTGTGAGGATTAGGTTTAGTGTTAGGGTTAAGGTTATGGAGAGGATTAAGTTTAGATTTAGGGTTCGGGTTAGTGTTAGGTTTAGGGTTAGGTTTTGGGTTAGTGTTAATTATAGCGTTAGGGTTGGTGTTAGGGTTTGTGTTAGGATTCAGGTTAGGATTAGTGTTAGAGTTAGTGATAGGGTTAGGTTTAGGGTTAGAGTTAGATAAGAGTTAGGGTTAGGTTACTTTTAGGGTTTTGGTTTGCGTTTGGGTTTGTTTTAGGGTTAGTGTTAAGGTTACTGTTATGGTTAGGGTTAGGGTTAGGGTTAGGGGTAGTGTTAGATTTAGTTTTAGGATTAGTGTTAGGGTTACGGTTATGGTTAGGATTAGTGGTAGGTTTAGTGTTAGGTTTAGGGTAAGTGTTATGTTTAGGTTTATGCTTAGGGGTATTTTAGGGTTAGGGTAGGGTTACCATAATGATTAGAGTTAGTGTTAGGGTTAAGATTAGAATTTGAGTTAAGGTTATGGATAGTGTTAGGGTTAGTGTTAGGTTAGGGTTAGGGTAAGGGTAAGGGTTTGTGTTTGGGTTAGATTTAGGGTTAGGTTTACGGTTAGGGTTAGGGTTTGGGTTAGGTTTAGGGTTAAGGTAAGTTTTAGGGTTAGGGTTACAATTAGGGTATGGTTAGTCTTATGGTTAATTTAGGGTTAGTGTTAGGGTTAGGTTAGGGTTAGGGTTATGGTTAAGGTTAGGATTTCTGTTAGGTTTATGGTTAGTGTTATGGTTATGGTTATGGTTAGGGTTAGTTTAGAATTAGGGTTGTGGTTACATTAGTGTTAGGGTTATGGTTATGGTTAATGTTAGTTTTAGTGTTAGTGTTATGGTTAAAGTTAGGGTTAGGGTTAGGGTTAGGGTTAAGATTAGTGTTGTGTTTAGAGTTAGTGTTAGGATTAGGGTTTGTATTATTGTTAGGGTTCTGGTTAGGTTTAATTTGATTATTAGGATTAGGATTAGAGTTAGCGTTAGGGTAAGTGTTAGTATTAGATTTAGGGTTACGGTTAGGGTTAGTGTTAGATTTTGGGATATAGTTAGGGTGAGTGTTAGTGTGAGGGTTAGGGTTAGTTTTATTGTTAAGGTTGGATTTTGGGTTTGGGTTAAATTTAAGGTTAGGTGTAGGGTGATTGTTAGATTTAGGGTTAGGGTTAGTGTTAGGGTTAGTGTTAGTGTTAGTGTTAGGGTTAGATTTAGGGTTAGGGTTAGTGTTAGTGTTAGCGTTAGATTTAGGGTAGAGTTCAATTTTTGCATTAGTGTAGGGTTAGGTTTAGGGTTAGGGATAGGGTAGGGTTAGGCTTAGAGACAGGATAGGGTTAGGGTTTTGGTTAGGGTTACAGTTTGTGTTAGTTTTAGTGTTAGGTTTAGGGTCAGGGTTACGGTTACTGTTAGGAATAATATTAGGGTTAGGGTTAGGTTTATGGTTAGTGTTAGAGTTAAGGTTAGGGTTCGGGTTGGTCTTAGAGTTATGGATAGGTTTATGGTTAGGATTAGGTTTTGTGTTAGGGTTAGGGTTAGGGTTAGTGTTTGGGTTAGGGTTAGGTTTATATTTATGGTTATGGTTTGAATTTTGAATAGAGTAAGTGTTAGTATTATGGTTAGGTTTAGTGTTAGTGTTAGGGTGAGTGTTAGGGTTAGGGTTGGAGTGAGTGTTGTGGTTAGTGTCAGGATTAGGGTAATGGTTAGGCTTAAGGATCGGATTCAGGTTAGGGTTAGATTGAGTTTTCGGGTTATGGTTAGGGTTAGGTTTATGGTTAGTGTTCAGGTTAGCATTAGGGTTAGAGTTAGTGTTATGGTTAGCATTAGGTAAGTGTTAGGGTTAGTGTTAGGATTAGGGTTAGAGTTAGGATTAGTGTTACAGTGAGGGTTCGGGTTACAGTTAGGGTTAGCCTTTGTGTTAGTGTTATGGTTATGGTTAGGTTTAGTGTTAGGGTTATTGTTACGTTTTGGTTTAGGGTTAGGATAAGTGTTTGCATTAAGGTAAGGTTTACGGTTTTGGTAGGGGTTAGGGTTAGCTTTAGTGTTAGGGTTAGGTTTAGGGTTAAGGTTAAGTTTAGTGTTAATGTTAGGATTTTGTTTACGTTTAGTGTTAGAGTTAGTGTTAGGGTTAGTGTTAGGGTTTATATTAGGCTTAAAGATAGTGTTAGAAATATGGTTCCATTTAGGATTAAAGTTTGTGTTAGGGTTTCGGACAGTTTAGGGTTTCGGTCATGGTTATGATTTGGGTTAGGTTTAGGGTTAGTGTTAGTTTAGGGTTAGATTAGGATAAAGGTTAAGATTAGTGTTTCTTTAGGGTTAGATTTAGCATAAGTGTAGTGTTAGGATTCAAGTTAGTTTGAGGGTTATGGTTAAGGATAGGTTAAGTTTAGGGTTAGGTTTAGGGTTATGGTTAGTGTTAGGTTTAGGGTTTTTGTTAGATTTTGATTTACATTTAGGGTGAGGGTTCAGGTTAGGGATAGGATTAGGTTTAGGGTTATTTTGAGGGTTATGTTTAGGGTTAGACATAGGGTCAGGGTTAGTGTTAGGGTTAGTGTTAGAGTTAGTGTTAGGTTTAGGGTTAGAGTTAGGGTTAGTGATAGTGTAAGGCTTCGGGTTAGGCTTAGTATTAGGATTAGGGTTAGGGTTAGTGTTAGGGTTATAGTTAGGGTTAGGGTTAGTAATTGTGTTAATGTTAGGGTTAGTGTTATGGATAGTGTTAGGGTTAGGAATATGTTTAAAGTTAATGTTAGGCATATGGTGAGGGTTAGTGTTACAGTTAGGGTTAGGGTTCGGTTTAGGTTTAGTGTTAGGTTTAGATTTAGGGTTAGGTTTAGTGTTAGGGTAAGGGTTTAGGGTTAGGTTTATTATTAAGTTTACAGTGAGGTTTAGGGTTATGGGTAGTGTTATTGTTATGTTTGGGTTAGAATTAGGGTCAGTGTTAGTGTTAGGGTTAGGTTTAAGATTAGGTTTAGGGTTAGTGATAAGTTTAGTGATATGTGTATGGTTAGTGTTAGTGATAGGGATAGTGTTGGGGTTAGGGTTAGTGTTAGGGTTATGGTTAGGATTAGTATAAGAGTTAGTGTTTGTGTTAGGGATAGGGTTAAGTTTAGTGTTAGGGTTAGAATTAAGGCTAGGGTTCATCTTAGGGTTAAGGTTAGGGTTACGGTTAGGCTTAGTATTAGGTTTAGGATATGTTTAAGGGTTAGTGTTACGGTTACAGATAGAGTTATTGTTAGGGTTAGGGTTTGGGTTAGGGTTAGTGTTAGGGTTAGTGTTATGGTTTCTGTTAGGGTGAAGGTTAAGGTTAGATTTAGGGTTATGGATACAGTTAGGATTCAGGTTAGAGTTAGGGTTAGTGTTAGGTTTGGGTTAGGGTTAGATTAAAGGTTTGTGTTAGGGTTAGATTTAGGGTTAGGTTTTGGGTAGGGTTAGTGTTAGTGTTAGGGTTAGTTTGCGGTTAGGGTTATGGTTAGCATTATGGTTTTTTAGGGTTAGGTTTAGTGTTAGGGAAAGGGTTAGGGTTAGGTTTAGGGTTAGTTTTTTAGGGTTAGGGATAGAGGTAGGGTTACAGTTAGGATTAGGGTGAGAGGTAGTATTAGTGTTAGGGTTAGGGTTAGGGTTAGTGCAAGGGTTAGGGTTAGGCTTAGGGTTAGTGTTACATTTAGGGTTATGGTTTAGTGTGAGAGTTATGGTTAGGGTTATGTTTAGGTTTATTGTTTTTGTTAGGATTAGTGTTAGGATTAGGGATAGGGTTAGGGTTAGGGATTGTGTTAAGTTTAGGTTTAGGTTTACCATTATGTTCAGGGTTACAGTTAGGTATAGTGTTAGGTTTACAGTTGGGGTTTGGATTAGTGTTAGAGTTAGGGTTAGGGTTATTGTTAGTGTTTTGGTTAGTGTTATTTTTTGGTTTATATTTAGATTTAGAGTTAGTGTTAGGGTTAGGCTTAGGGTTAGTGTTAGGTTTCGGGTTAAGGTTAGGGTTATGTTTCTTGTTCACCTTAGGTTTAGGGTTAAGGTAAGTGTTAGGTTTAGGGTTAGTGTTAGGGTAAGGGTTAACCTTAGGTTTAGGGTAAGTGTTAAGTTTAGGTTTACTGTTATGGTTAAATTTAGTGTTAGGTTTAGTTTTAGGGTTATTGTTAGTGTAAGGATTAGGGTTAGGGTTTGGTTAAGGTTTAATATTAGGGTTAGGGTTAGGCTTTGTGTTAATGTTAGGTTTAGGATTAAAATTAGTTTTATGTTTATGGTTAGGATTCGTGTTAAGTTTAGTTATAGTGTTAGAATTAGGTTAGTGTTAGCTTTAGGGTTAGGGTTTGTGTTAGGTTTAATTTTTTTTTTGTTATGGTTAATGTTAGAGTAAGGTTTAGGGTTAGGATTTGGTTTAAGGTTATTTTTTAAAGCGTGAGAGGGGTAGGAGAATTTTAATATTTATTTTTTTGTTATCGGCAGACACCATATCTTTGTTTGTGTGTGGTGCTGAGGATCGAACCAGGGCCGCACACGTGGCATACGGACATGCTACCGCTTGAGCCACATTCCTATCCCCAGTAAAGGTTAATTTTATAGTTAGGGTTAGGGTTAGGTTTAGCATTAGTTTAAGGTTAGGATTTGGGTTAGGTTAGGGTTTGTGTTAGGGTTAGGGTTAGTGTTAGGTTTAGAGTTAGATTTAGGGTTAGGGTTAAGGTTTGTGTTAAGATTAGGGTTAGGGTCAGAGTTAGTGTTAGGTTGATGGTTAGGGTTAGAATTAGGGTTATGATTAGCGTTAGGGTTATGCTTAGGGTTACTGTTAGGGTTAAGGTTAAGCTTAGGGTTAGTGTTAGGGTTTGTGTTAGGTTTAGGGATAGGGTTACCATTAAGTTTAGGGTTAGTGTTAGGGTTTGTGTTAGGTTTAGGGATAGGGTTACCATTAAGTTTAGGGTTACGGTTAGGATTAGTGTTAGGTTTAGAGTTGAGGTTTGGGTTAGTGTTAGGGTTAGGGTTAGTGTTTGGTTTAGGGTTAGGGTTTGGTTTAGTGTTAGGGTTAGGTTAGAGTTAGTATTATGGTGAGGGATGTGTTTAGGATAAGTGTTAGTGTTAGGGTTAGGGTTAATATTAGGGTTATGATTAGGGTTGGGGTTTGGGTTTGTGTTAGGGTTAAGGTTAGGTTTAGGGTAAAGGATTGTGTTAGGTTTGGAGTTAGGTTTAGGGTTAGTTTTAGTGTTAGAGTTAGGGTTAGGTTTAGAGTTAGTGTTAGGTTTAGGGTTAGGTTTATGGTAAGTGTTATGGTTAGGTTTAGGGTAAGTGTTAGGATTAGGGTTACGTTTAAGGTTAGATTTTGTGTTAGGGTTTGGGTTAGGGTAAGTTTTAGTTTAAGGGTTAGTGTTAGGGTTAGGTTTAGGGTTAGTTATAGGTTAGGGTTAGGGTTTGTTTTAGGGTTAGGGTTACTTTTAGGGTTAGAATTAGTGTTAGGTTGAGTTAGTGTATGGTTAGTGTTAGGGTTAGGATTAGGTTCAGTGTTAAGTTTAGGGTTAGGGTTTGTGTTAGGGTTAGGGTTAGGGTTACGTTTATATTTACTGTTAGATTTCAGGATAGGGTTATGGTTATGGTTAGGTTAGGGTCAGGGTTAGGGTTAGGTTTTGTGTTAGAGTTAGGATAAGAGTTACATTTAGGATTTTTGTTAGGTTTAGGGTTACTCTCAGGTTAGGGTCAGGGTTATGGTTAGGGTTTGTTTTAGGGTTATATTTAGGGTTAGGTTTATTGTTTGGGTTAAGGTTAGTGTTACGGTTTGTGTTAGTGTTATGCTGAGGTTTAGGTTTCGTGTTATGGTTATGGTTATTGTTCATGTTTGGATAGGTTTAGTGTTAGGCTTTGTGTTAGGGATAGTGTTAGAGTTAGTGTTAGGGTTACAAATAGGATTAGGTTTAGAGTTAGGTTTGGGGTTATTGTTAGTATTACTGTTAGGGTAAGTGTTAGGCTTAGTGTTAGGTTTAGTGTTAGGGTTAGGGTTAGAATTAAGGTTAATGTTAGGTTTAGGTTAAGGGTTAGGGTTTGGTTTAGTGATAGAGTAAAGGTTGGGGTTAGGGTTAGATTTGGGTGTTTTTTTAGTGTTAGGTTTAATGTTACGGTTAGAATTATGGTTTGGGATAGTGTTAGGGTTTGAGGTGAGGTTAGCATTAGGTTTAGTGTTAGCATTAAAGTTAGGTTTAGGGTTATTTTAAGATTTAGTATACTGTGGGGGTTAGGATCAGGGTGAGGGTTAGAGTTAGGGTTAGGGTTAGAGTTTGGGTTAGTGTTAGGTTTAGGTTTAGGGTTTGTGTTAGTGTTAGAGTTATGGTTATCGTTAGGTTTAAGGTAAGTTTTAGGGTTAGGGTTATGGTTACGGTTAGGATTCAAGTTACATTTACAGTTCGGGTTCGTGTTAGTTTAGGTTTAGGATGAGGGTTAGGATTTGTGTTAGGGCTAGATTTAGGGTAAGGGTTACAGTAAGAGTTTGGGTTAGTGTTAGGGTTAGGTTTTGGTTTAAGGTGAGTTTTAGAGTTATGGTTATGTTTACGGTAAGGGTTAGCATTAGGTCTGGGTTAGCGTTAGGTTTAGATTAGGGTTACTGTTGTAGTTAGAGTTAGGATTTGTGTTAAGTTTAGGTTTAGTGTTAGTGTTAGGGTTAGTGTTAGGGTTTATTGTAGTGTTAGGGTTAGGATTAGGCTTAGAATTAGTGTTAGGTTTAGGGTTAGTCTAAGGGTCAGGGTTAAGGTTAGGTTTAGGGTTCATGTTAGGGTTAGGATTAGGGTTTGTGTTAGGTTTAAGTTAGAATTAGTGTTAGTGTTAGTGTTTCATTTAGTTTTAGTGTTAGGGTTAGGAAAAAGTTAGGATTAGGGATAGATTAGGTTTATGATTAAGGTTTGGGTTAGCTTTTTTGTTAGGGTTAGGTTTCGAATTAGGTTTAGTGCCATGGTTCGGGTTAGATTTAGGGTTAGTGTTAGGTTTAGTGTCAGGGTTAGTGTTAGGGTTAGGGTTAGAGGTAGGGTTAAAGTTAGGTTTAGGGTTAGTGTAAGGGTAAGGGTTAGAATTAGGTTTAGTGTGAGGGTTAGGTTTAGGGTTAATGTTAGTGTTAGGGTAAGGGTTAAGTTTAGGTTTAGTGTTAGAGTTAGGTTTAGGGATAGGGTAAGTGTCTGGGTTAGGGTTAAGGATAATGTTAGAGTTAGTGTTAGCTTTAGTGTTAGGGTTAGGGTTAGGGTTACTGTAAGGATAAGGGTTAGGGTTAAATTTAGGGTTAGAGTTAGGCTTAGATTTAGGGTTTATGTTAGGGTTATGATTATGGTTACTGTTACGTTTAGGACTTTGGTTAGGCTTAGGGTTAGGGATAAGGTTAGAGTTTGGGTTAGTGTTATGGTTAGTGTTAGGGTGAGGGTTAGGGCACGTGTTTGAGTTAGTGTTAGTTTTAGTGTTATGGTTAGAGTTACGGTTAGGGATAGGTTTTGGATTAAGTTTAGTTTTCGAGTAATGGTTAGGTTTATTGTTAGAGTTAGTGTTAGGTTAGGGTCTAGATTAGGGTTACTGTTGTGGTTAGGGTTAGGGTTTGTGTTAGGGTTAATGCTAGTGTTAGGGTTTAGGTTATAGTTTGTGTTAGGTTTAGGATTATGGTTAGGGTTAGTTTTAGGGTAGTGTTAGGTTAGGGTTAAGGTTAGGTTTAGTGTAGTTGATAGGGTTAGAGTTAGGGTTAAGGTTAGAATTAGTGTTAGGGTTAGGGTTAGTGTAAGGTTCAGGGTTAGGGTTATGTTTAGGGATGGGTTTGGTTCAGCTTAGGGTTAGAGTTAGGTTTATGGTTATGATTAGGTTTCTGGTTAGATTTAGGTATTTGTTTGGAGTTAGGTTAATGTTCTGGTTATGTTTAGGCTTTCTGTTAATTTTAGATTTTTTATTAGGATTTGCGTTAGTGATAGGGTTAAGAATAGGTTTTGGTTTAAAGTTAGTTTTTGAGTTAGGGATTAGCTTAAGGATAGGGTTAGCCTTAAGTTAGTTTTAGGCTAGGGTTAAGTTAGGGTTAATTTTATGGTTAGGGTTAGGGTTTGTGTTAGAATTAGTGTTAGTGTTAGGGTTAAGGTTAGAGTTAGTGTTAGGGGTAGGGTTAGGGTAAGGGTTAGAATTAAAATTTTTGTTAGGGTTAGCGTTATGTTTAGGGTTAGAGTTTGTTTTATGGTTAGGGTTAAGTTTAGGATTAGGTTTAGTGTTAAGATTAGGATTATCGTAAGGGATAGGGTTGGGGTTGGGTTTAGTGTTAGGGTTAGGGTTAGGATTAAAGTTAATGTTAGGGTTATGGATAAGTTTTGTTTAAGGATTAGTGTTAGGATTAGTTTTAAGGTTACAATTAGGATTAATTTAGGTTTAGGGTTAGGGTTACAGTTAGGGTTAGCTTTAGGGTTAGGTTTAGGGTTAGGGTTAGTGATAGGGCAATGTTTAAAATTAGGTTTAGTGCTACTTTTAGGGTTAGGGTTATTGTGAAGGTTATTGCTATGGTTAGGGATAGGATTCTTGTAAGGTTTAGGGTTATGATTAGTGTAAGAATTAGGTAAGTTAGGGTAAAGGATAGGTTGGGTTTAGGGTTATGGTTTGGTTTAGGATTTGTGTTAGGGTTAGTGTGAGGGTGAGTGTTAGTGTTAGTGTTAGGGTTATGTTTATGTTTTGTGTAAAAATTAGATTTAGGGTTAGTGTTAGGGTTAGGGTTAGGTTTAGGGTTGGGGTTCCTGTTAGGGTTAGGGTTAGGTTTTGGGTTGGTGTTAGTATTAGGGTAGTGTTAGGTTAGGGTTAATGTTAGGTTTAGGTTAATTGTTATATTTAGGATTAGGGTTATGTTAGAGTTTGTGTTAAGGTTAGTTTAGGGTTAGAGTATGATTTAGGGTTATGGTTATGTTTAGGGTGATTGTTAGGGTTAGAATTTGTGTAATGATAGGGTTAGGATTCGGGTTAGGGTTATATTTACGGTTTGGATTCGGGTTAGGGTTAGGGATAGGGTTGGGGTTAGCTTAGTGTTAGAGATAGTTTTATTATTATGATTAGAGTTAGGGTTTGTGTTAGTTTGAGATTTTGTACGAGGATGAGGGTTAGTGTTAGGGTTAGGGATAGATTTTGGTTTAAGGTTAGTTATCGAGTTAGGGATAGGTTTATTGATAAGGTTAGTGTTAGGTTAGGGTTAGCTTCGTGTTAGGTTACTGTTATTGTTATTGTTAGGGTTAGGGTTTTTGTTAGGTTTAGTGTTAAGCTTAGGGATAGGTTTATGGTTAGTGATAGGGTTTGTGTTAGCTTTAGTGTTAGGGTTAGGGTTAGGCTATGTTTTAGGGTTCTCCTTAGAGTTATATTTAGTGTTAGTGTTAAGGTTAGGGATAGGTTTAGTGTTAGTGTAAGTGCTATGTTTACTCTTAAGGTGTAGGGTTAGTGTTAAGTTTAGGGTTAGGTTTTGTGTTAGAGTTAGTGTTATGGTTATGGTTAGGGGATGTGTTAAGTTTAGGTTAGTTTTAGGGTTAGGTTTAGGTTTTGTGTTAGGGTTAGGTTTAGGTTAATGTTTGAGGTTATGGTTTGCATTAGGGATAGAGTTTGGTTTAGGGTTATGTTTAGCATTATTTTTAGTGTTAGGGTTAGTGTTAGGTTTAGGTTTAGGGTTAGGGTTAGGGTTAGAGTAAAGATTATTTTACTGTTAGGGTTATGGTTAAGTTTAGTGTTAGGGTTAGTTTTAGGGTTAGGGTTAGGTTTTTGTGTTATGTTTAGTGTTAGGGTTAGGGTTAAGGTTAGGGTTATTGTTAAAATTAGCGTTAGGGTTAGGGTTGAGGTTTGGGTTAGTGTTAGGTTTAGGTTTAGGGTTAGGGTTAACATTAGGGTTTGTGATAGTGTTAGGGTTAATGTTATGGTTACATTTAGGGTTATGGTTTGGTTTATGGTTAATGTTATTTTTAGGGATAGGGTTAGTGTTAGTGTTAGAGTTATGGTTACGGTTTTGTTTGGTTTAGGGTTAGGGTTCGGCTTAAGTTTAGGTTTATCATTAGTATTAGGGTTAGGGATAGGTTTGTGGTTTGTGTTAGTGTTAGGGTTAGCGTTTGGGTTAGGTTTAGGGATATGGTTAGTGTAAAGATTAGGGTTAGTGTTAATTGTAGGGTTAGTGTTAGGTTTAGTGTTAAAGTTTAGGTTATGGTTAGAGTTGGGGTTGGGTTTAGGTTTATTGTTAGAGTTAGGGTTCGGGTTAGGGTTAGCATTATTTTAGGTTTAGGGTTTAGGTTAGGTTAGGGTTACTGTTATGGTTAGGGTTAGGGTATGTGCTAGAGTTAGAGTTAGTGTTAGGTTTACAGTTAGGTTTTGGGTTAGGGTTAGGTTTAGTGCTAGGGTTAGGTATAGGATTAGAGTTAGGGTTTGTGTTAGCATTAGAGTTAGGGTTAAGCTTAGAGATTGTTTTAGGGTTAGGGTAAGTTTTATTTTTAGCATTAGTGTTACGATTAGGATTAGCGTTAGGGTTATTGTTGGAGTTTGGTTTATTGTTAGCATTAGGGTTAGGTTTAGGGGTAATGTTAGGATTAGGGTTCAGGTTTCTGTAAAGGTTAGTGTTAGTGTTAGGGATAGGTTTAGGCTTACGTTTAGGATTAGGTTTAATTTTACGGTTAGTGTTAGGTTTTGTGTAAGGGTTAAATTTTAGGGTTAGTGTTAGGTTGAGTTTAGGTTTAGTTTTAGGGTAAGTGTTATTGTTAGGTTGAGGTTTAATGTTAGTGTTATGGTTACAGATATGGTTCATTTTAGGTTTAGGATTAGGCTTAGTGTTAGGGTTAGTTTTAGGGTTTGGGTTAGGGTTAATATTAGGTTTAGGGTTAGGATTGGGTTTAGGGTTAGTGATAGTGTTAGAGTTTCATGTTAGGGTGAGTATCAGGGTAATATAAGTGTTATGGTTATGGTTAGGTTAGGTAATGGGTTAAGGTTGGGTTAGGATTTGTGTTAGGGTTTGGTTTATTGTTAAGGTTAGGGTTACGGTTNTTTAGGGATATGGTTAGTGTAAAGATTAGGGTTAGTGTTAATTGTAGGGTTAGTGTTAGGTTTAGTGTTAAAGTTTGTTTTAGGGTTAGAGTTAGGGTTAGGTTTAGGTTTAGTGTTAGGGATAATTTAGGGTTAGGTTTAGGGCTAGGTTTAGGGTTAAGTTTATGGTTAGTTTTATGTTAAGGTTTAAGCCTAAGGTTAGGTTTGGGGTTAGGGACATGGTTATGTTAGGGTTAGTGTTAGGTTAGATTTAGGGTCACGGTTTAAGTTAGGGTTTATGTTATGGTTAGGGTTTAGGTTAGGGTTATGGTAAGGTTTAGGGTTAGTTTTAGGGTTAGTGTTAGGGTTAAAATTAAAGTTAGGGAGAGGTTTAGGGTTAGTGTTAGGGTTAGGTTTAGGGTTAGGTTTAGAGTTAGGGTTAAGTTTAAGGTGACTATTAGGGTTATGGTTAGTGTTAGTGTTAGGGTTATGGTTAGTGTTAGTGTTAGCTTTAGGTTAGGCTGTGTGTTAGGGTTCTGGTTACAGTTATTGTTAGGGTTAAGTTTAGAGTTATTGTTAATGTTAGAGTTATTGTAAGGGTTAGGGTTTGGCTTAGGATTAATGTTAGTGTTAGGTTTAGGGTTAGGTTTTGTGTTAGGATTAGGGTTAGTTTTAGGAATAGTGTTAGGGTTTATGTTAGGTTTATTTTAGGGTTAGGGTTAGGGTTTGTGTTAGGGTTACAGTTAAGTTAAGGTTAAAGTTTGTGTTAGGGATAGGATTAGGGTTAGAGTTACGGTTATGGTTAGGGTTAGTTTTATCTTTAGGGTCAGTCGTAGGGTTATTGTTAGAGTTAGGGTTAGGATTACTGTTAGGATTAGGCTTAGGGTTAGGGTTTGTGTTATGATTAGAGTTAAGATAAGGGTTAAGGTTAGGGATACGATTAGGATTATTGTTAAGGTTAGGGTTAGTGTTAGGTTAAGGGTTAGTGTTAGGGTTACAGTTAGGTTTAGAGTAATTTTTAGTTATAGTTAGGGTTAGGTTAAGTGTAAATTTTAGGGTTAAGAATACGGTTATAGTTAGTGTTAGGTTTAGGTTTAGGGTTAGTGTTTGTGCAAGTTTTAGGTTTAGGGTTAGGTTTAGTGTTAATGTAAGGGTTAGGGTTAGGGTTTGTGTTAGGGTTAATTTTGGTGTTAGGGTTACGGTTATGGTTAGGAATCAGGTTATGCGAATGGTTACAGTTAGGTTAGGGTCATGGTTACTGGTAAGGTTTGTGTTAGGGTTAGGTATACAATTAGGGTTAGGGTTAGGGCTAGGGTTATATGAGTTTTAGGGTTAGGGTTAGTTTTATGCTAGGGACAGTGTTAGGGTTAAATATACTTTTAGGATTAGTGTTAGAATTATGAAGAGGATAAAAGTTACACTTCGGGTTAGGGTAAGGGTTAGTGTTAGTGTTACTCTTAGGGTTAGTGTTAGGGTTAGGGTTAGTGTTATGCTTATTGATAGGTTTACTCTTTGTGTTAGGTTTAGTGTTAGTGTTAGTGTTAGGTTTAGGTTTAGGGTTAGGGTTATTGTTAGTTATAGGGTTAGGTTTAGGTTTAGGTTAGTGTTAGGGTTAGGTTAGTGTTACTGTTAGGGTTTGGGTTAGTGTTAGGGTTAGGTAAATGTTAGGTTAGGGTTAGTTTAGGTTTAGTGTTAATGTTTGTGTTAGGTTTTGTGTTAGGATTAGGTTTAGTATTACGGTTAGTGTTACGTTTCAAGTTAGGGTTAGGGTTAGAGTGAGGGTTATGATATGTTACTGTCAGGGTTAGTGTTAAGGATAGGTTTAGGGTTGGAGTTGGGCTTCATGTTTGGGTTAAAGTTAGGTTTACGGTTAGTGTAAGAGTTAAAGTTAGAATTAGGTTTAGTGTGAGGGGTAGGGTTAGGGTTAGGTTTAGTGTTAGTGTTAGGGTTGAAATTAAGTTTAGGGTTTGTTTTAGTTTTAGGGTCATGGTTAGGGTTATTGTTAGTGTTAGGGTTAGGATTAGGGTTAGGGTTCTTTTTAGGTTTAGGGTTATGTTAAAGATAGTGTTAGGGTTAGTGTTAAGGTTAGGTTTAGGTTTAGTGTTAGGGTTAGGTTTAAGGTTAGGTTTAGGGTAAGTGTTAGGTTAAGGTTTAGAGATATGGTTAGAATTAGTGTTATGTTTAGTGTTAGGGTTAGGGATAGTGTCATGTTTAGTGTTATGGTTAGGTTTAGGGATAGTGTTAGGGTTAGGGTTAGGGTTCGGTTTTGTGTAAGTTTTAGGGTTAGGTTTAGGTTTAAGGATAGGGTTAGGGTTAGGATTAGGGTTGGGGTTGGGGTTGGGGTATCGTTTTTTTTAGAGGCAGGGTTAGGGTTAGGGTTAGCGTTAGTTTTAGTTTTAGGGTTTGTGTTACTGTTAGAGTTGGGGTTAGGTTTAGGTTTCATGTTAGTTTTAGGGTTTGTGTTATGGTTAGTGTTAGGGTTAATGTTAGGTTAGTTAGTGTTAGTTTTAAAGTAAGTGTTAGAGTTAGGGTTTGTGTTGTGTGTGTTAGGTTTAGGGTTAAGGTTTCGGTTAGAATTAGTGTTATGATTATTTTTAGGGTTATGTTTAGTGTAAGTGTTAGGTTTAGGGTTAGGTTTAGTGTTAGTATTAGATTTACAATTAGGGTTTGTGTTAATGTTAGGGTTATTGTTAACTTTAGGGTTAGTGTTATTGTTAGTGTTAGTGTTAGGTTTAGTGTTAGTGTTAGGGTTAGTTTTAGTGTTAGGGTTACGGTTATGGTTTGGGTTAGGGTTAGGGTTAGGTTTGGGGTTTGTGTTAGTGTTAGGGTTAGTGTTAGGTTATTCTATAGGGTTAGAGTTAGGTTAGGGACAGGTTTAGGGTTAGAGTTAGGGTTATTTTTACGGTTAGTGTTAGGGTTAGTATTAGGTTTAGACTAAGTGTTAGGGTTTGTGTTAGGTTTCAGCTGAGAGTTAGGGTTAGGGTTAAGGTTGCGGTTAGAGTCAGTGTTAGTGTTGAGGTTAGGTTTAGGGTTAGTGTAAGGGTTAGGGTGACGGTTAGGTTCAGTGTTAGTGTTAGGGTTTGGGTTATGTTTTGTTTTAGGTTTAGGTTTAGGGTTAGGTTTAGAATTAGTGTTAGGTTTTGGGTTAGTATAAGGGTTAGGTTTAGGATTAGGTATAGGCTAGTGTTAGGGTTAGCATTAGGATTTGTGTTATAGGGTAGTGTTAAGGTTAGGGTTAGGGATAGGGTTACTTTTACAGTTAGGATTTGGGTTAGCATTAGGTTTAGGGTTAGGTTAGGGACAGAGTTATGGTTAGGGTTTGTGTTAGGGTTTGATTAAGGGTTAAGGTTAGGTTTAGGGTTAGGGTTATTCTTAAGTTTAGGGATAGTGTTAGTTTTAAAGATTGATTTAGGGTTAGATTTAGGTTTTGGAATTGGATAATATTTAGAGTTAGGGTTAGCGTTAGTGTTAGGGTTAGTATTACTCTAGGGGTTGGGTTTAATGTTAGGGTTAGGTTTAGGCTTAGTGTTAGGGTTAGGGTTAGAGTTAATGTTAGTTTTAAGGTTACGGTTATGGTTAGGGTTAGTGATAGTTTTATCTTTGAACTTAGGATTAGTGTTAGTGTTAGGTTTATGGAGAGTTTTAGGGTTAAAATTACCTTTAGGGTAAGTGTTAGAGTTAGGGTGAGGGTTAGAATAAGTGTTAGGGTTAGGGTTAATTTTACTGTTAGATTTAGGTAAGGCTTAGGGTGAAGGTTAGGTTATGTTTAGGGTTAAGGTTTGGGTTAGGGTTTGTGTTAGGTTTAGGTTTAGTGTTAGGTTTAGTGTTACGTTTTGGTTTAAGTTTAGTGTTAGAGTTAGGGTTAGTGTTAGGTTTAGTGTCAGTGTTAGTGTTAATGTAAGGGTTAGTTTAGGGTTACGTTACTGTTAGGTTTAAAACTAGGTTTAGGCTTAGTGCAAGGGTTAGGTTTAGAATTAGGATTGTGTGAGGGTTAGGGTTAGGGTTAGGCTTAGGTTTAGGGTTAGTGTTAGGTTTAGGGTTAGGTTTAGGGTTAGTGTTAGGATAAGGGTTTGTGTTAGTGTTAGGGTTATAGTTAGGGTTAAGTTCAGGGTTACTGTTAGCATTAGTGTTTGGTTTAGTGTTACGATTCGTGTAAGGTTTAGGTTTAAGTTTAGGGTTATGGTTAGGTTTAGGCAGTGTGTTAGTGTTCCGGTTAGGGTTATGGTTAGATTTAGTGTTAGTGTTAGTGTTAAGGTTAGGGTTAGTGTAAGGGTTACATTTACGTTAAGGTTTAGGTTAGTGATAAGTTTAGGGTTAGGGTTTGTTTTAAGGATTGTGTCAGGTTTATTGTTATGGTTAGGGTTAGGTTTTGTGTTAGGTTTAGGATAGGGTTAGTGTTAGGGATTTTTGTAAGGTTAGGTTTAGGTTTGGTTTAGGGTTTTTGTAAGGGTTAGGGTTAGGGTTAAGTTTATGGTTACCATTAGGTTTAGGGAAAGAGTTAAAGTTAGGGTTATTTTTAGGGTTAGTGTTTGGGTAAGGGTTAGGGTTAGTGTTTGGTATAGGGTTAGTGTTAGGGTTAGGGTTATTATTAAGGTTAGGATTAGGCTTAGGTTTAGTGTTAGGCTTAGTGTTAAGGTTAGGGTTAGAGTTAGGGTTAGGGTTAGGGTTAGTGTTAGGGTTAGGGTTAGGGTTAGGGTTAGGGTATGTGTTAGGTTTAGTTTTAGAGTTAGGGTTAAGTTTAGGGTTACCATTAGGATTAGTGTTATCATTAGGGTTAGTGTTAGCTTTAGTGTTGGGTTTTTCTTTTAGGTTAGTTTTAGAGTTAGGGTTAATATTAGGGTTAACATTAGGTTAAAGTTAGAAATAGAGTTGGTTAGTGTTATATTAAGTTTACTGTTATGATTAGTGTTAGTGTTTTTGTTAGGTTTAGGTTTAGGGTTAGGGTTAGAGTTATTGATAGGGTTAGGTTTAGGGTTAGGGTTAGAGTTAATGTTTGTTTTAAAATTATGGTTAGGTTTCCGTTTAGGGTTTGTTTTAGGGTTAGGTTTAGGTTTAGGTTTAGGTTTAGGGTTATGATTAGTATTAGCCTTAGGGTTAGGGTTGAAGTTTGGGATAGTCTTAGGTTTAGGATTAGTGTTAAGGTTAGGATTAATGTTAGGTTTAATGTTAAAGTTTGTTTAAGGGTTAGGGTTAGGGTTATGGTTACGTTTTGAATTATTTTAGGTTTAGGATTTAGATTAGGGTTACAATTAGGGTGAGGATTAGGGTAGGATTATGGCTAGTGTTAGTGTTAGGGCTAGGTTTAGGGTTAGCGGTAGATGTAGGGTTAGGGTTAGGGATAGGTTAGGTTTAGTGTTACGGTTTGGGTTAGGGTTTTGTTAGTGTTAGGGATAGGGTTATGGTTAGGGATATGATTAAAGTTAGTGATAAAGTTAGTGCTAGGGTTAGTGTTAGGGTTACAGTTAAAATTAGGGTTAGGTTTTCTGTTAGGGTTAGGGTTAAGTTTAGGGTTAGTGATAGGTTTAGTTTTAATATTAGTTTTAGTGTTACAGTTAGGATTAGTGTTAGGGTAAGTATTAGTGTTAGAGTTAGGATTCTTGTTCAGGTTAGGGTTAAGGTTAGGGTTAGGTTTAGATTTGTGTTATGGATAGTGTTAGGGTTAGTGTTAGTGTTAGGTTTAGGGTTAGGGTTAGGCTATGTGTTTGTGATCTGGTTAGGGTTATGGTTAGAGTCAGTGTTAAAGATAGGGTTAGGATTAGGGTAAGTTAGGGTTAATGTTAGGTTTAGAATTAGGTTTTGTTTTAGGGTTAGTGTTAGGGTTAGGTTTAGGGTTAGGATTAGTTTTAGTGTTAGTGATAAAGTTAGGTTTAGGGTTAGACCTAGGTTTAGCGTTAGGTTTAGGGTTAGTTTAAGGGTTTGTTTATGTTTAAGGTAAATGTAGGGGTTAGGGATAGGGTTAGTGTTAGAATTAGGGTTATGGTTATGGTTAAGGTTTGTGTTAATGTTAGGGATGGGGTCATGATAAAATTAGGTTTAGGGTTATGGTTAGGTTAGATTTAGTGTTATAGTTTGGGTGAGGGTTTAAATTAGGTTTAAGGTTACAGTTAGGGTTAGTGTTACGGTTAGTATTAGGTTCAGTGTTAGAGTTAGTTTTAGAGTTAGTGTTAGGGTTCGTATTAGGGTTATTGGTAGTGTTAGGGTTAGGGGAGAGAGTTAGTGTTAGCGTTAGGTTTAGGATTAGGGTTAGGATAGGGTTAGTGTTAGGGTTAGGGTTAGGTTTAGGGTTAGTCTTATGGTTCGTTCTAGGGTTAGCTTTAGGGTTAGGGTTAATGTTAGGGTTAGGGATAGGGTTTGTGTTAGAGTTAAGGTTTAAGATAAGTGTTAGGTTAAGATTTGTGTTAGGGTTAGGTTTAGTGTTAGGGTTAACTGTTAAGTTTCAGGTTTGTATTAGGCTTGGGGGTAGGGTTATTTTTAGGGTTAGGTTCAGTGTTAGGTTTAAAGTTAAATTTAGGGATTGTGTAAGGGTTATGGTTAGAATTAGGGTTAGTGTCAGTGTTAGAATTAGGGTTAGGTTTAGTTTTAGTTTTAGCTTTAGTGTTCATTTTAGGGTTACTGTTAGGTTTAGGCTTAGGTTTAGGGTTACTGTTAGGGTATGGGTAAGGTCAGTGTTAGGCTTAGGGATAGGGTTTGTTTTAGAATCAGGGTTATTGTTAGTGTTAGGTTAGGTTTAGGATTATGGTTTCGGTTTCAATATATGTTAGTGCTAGGGTTAGGGTTAAGGTTATGGTTAGGGTTAGGTTTAAGTTTATGGTTTGAGTTAGTGTTAGTGTTAGTGTTTATGGTTAGGTTTAGGTTTATTGTTATGAGTATGTTTAGGATTAGTATTAGGTTTAGAATTAAGGTTAGGGTTAGGGATATATTTAGGATTATTATTAGGGTTAAGTTTAGGATTAGCTTTATGATTCGTGTTAGAGTAATGGTTAAAGTTAGCATTAGGTTTAGGGTTACTGTTAGTGTTAGGGTTAGTGTTAGTGTTAGTGTTAGGGTCAGTGTTAAGCTATGTGTTAAGGTTCTGGTTAGGGTTCTGGTTAGAGTTAGTGTTAGGGTTCTTGTTAGGGGTAGGATTATTTTAACAGTTAGGTTAGGGTTAGGTTTAGTGTTAGTGTTAGTTTTAGAGTTTCAGTTTGTGTTAGGTTTAGGGTTTGTGTTAGAGTTAGGTTTAAGGTTTCTTTTAGGGTTAGGTTAGGGTTAAGTTTAAGGTTTCTGATAGGGTTAGTGTTAGGGTAGGTTTTGGGTTTGTGTTAGGTGTAGGGTTAGGTTTACAGGTCCGGTAATGGTAAGATTTACAGTTAGGTGTATGGTTAATGTTAGGGTGATTGTTAGGGTTATAGTTACGGTTATATTTAGTGTTTGGAGTTAGGGTTAGGGTCTGTGTTAGGATTATTGTTAGGGTTGGAAATTGGGTTAGTTTTAGGGTTAGGTTTAGTCTTTGGGTTAAAGTTAGCTTTAGGCTTAATGTAATGGATATGGTTAGAATTAGGGTTAGTGTGAGGTTTAGGTTTGGGTTTGGATTGGGATTAGGGTTAGGTTTAGGGTAAGGGTTAGGGTTAAGGTTAGTATTATTGTTAGGGTTAGGGTTGGGTTTGGGGTTAGTGTTAGTGTTAGGGTTATATTTTGGGATAGGTTTATGCTTAGGGTTAGTGTTAGGGTTAGGGTTAGGTTTAGGGTTTGTGCTAGGGTTAAGGTTAGTGTTAGGTTTAATTGTAAGGATTATGGTTAAGACTAGGGTTATGGTTAGGGTTGGTAAGTGATTTAGTGTTAGGGTATGAGTTACATTTCTTGAAACGTTTAGGGTTAGGGTAAGGTTTATGGTTAGTGTTAGGGTTAGGGTTATGTTTTGGTTTAGGGTTAGGCTTAGGGTTTGTGTTAGGTTAAGGGTTAGGATTAGGTTTAGGGTTAGTACTAGGGTTAGGATTAGGTTTAGTTTTAGGGTTAGTCTTAAGGTCAGTGTTAGGGTAAGTGTTAGGTTTAGCGTTAGGTTTACGGTTAGAGTTATTGATAGGTCTAGGGTTAGGGTTAGTGAAAGGTTTAGGTTTCATGGTAGGGTTTGGTTTAGGGTTTGTGTTAGGGTTAGGGTTAGGATTAGGGTTAATACTAGGTTGTACTTAGGTTTAGGGTTGTATTTTGCATGAGTGTTACTTTTAGGATTAGGGTTAGCATTTGGTTTCATATTAGGGTTTGTGTTATGGTTAGAATTTTGATTAGGGTTAGGTTTATGGTAATTTTTAGGGTTAGTGTGAGGGTTAGTTTTAGGCTTAGGGTAAGTGTTAGAGTTAGATTTAGGGTTAGGTTAAGTGTTAGTGTTAGAGTTAAGGTTAGTGTTAGGATTAGTTATGTTTAGGGTTATTGTAAGGGTTAGGGTTAGTGTTAGGGTTATGTTAGGGTTTTAGGTTTAGGGTTAGGGTTACGGTTAGGATTAATGTAAGGTTTATGGTTTCAGTTATATTTTGTGTTAGTGTTATGGTTAGGTTTAGAGTTTGAGTTAGGGTTAAGGTTAGGGTTATGGTTACAGTGATTGTTTGGATTTTGGTTAGTTTTAGGGTTAGGGTTAGGTTACGGTAAGGCTTACAGTTAGGATTTGTGGTAGGGTTAGATTTAGGGTTAGGGTTAAGGTTAAGTTTAGTGTGAGTGTTAAAGTTAGGGTTAGTGTTAATGTTAGGGTTAGGGTTAGGCTATGTGTTAGGGTTCTGGTTAGGGTTACGGTTAGATTTGGTGTTAGTTTAAAGCTTAGTGTTAGTGTAAGTGAAATGGTTACGTTTATGGTTAGATTTAGGTTTAGAGTTAGCTTTAGAATTAAGTTTTGTTTTAAGGTTAAGATTAGGGTTAGAGTTATGATTAGGCTCAGATTTATGGTTTGTGTTACGGTTAGATCATGGTTAGGCTTAGGGTTTGTTTCAGGTTGAGGTTATGCTTATTATTTATGTTAGGGTTAGTGTTTGTTTTAGGGTTAAGATTACTATTATGGTTAGTATTAGGATTAGAGTTTTGGTTGGGGTTAAGTTTCGGGTTAGTGTTAGTGTTAGGGTTTTGGTTAGTGTTAGGTTTATTTTTAGGGTTAGTGTCAGGGTTATGCTTAGGGTTAGAGTTAGGGATAGTTTTAGGGTTAAGGATAGTGATATGGTTAGGGTTAAGTTTTGTGTTAGGTTTATGCTTAGGGTTTGAGTTATGGTTAGGGTTATGGTTAGGATTAGTGTTAAAGTTATTTTGGGGGTTTGTGTTTGTGTTAGGTTTAGTGTTAAGTTTAGGGTTAGTGTTTGGGTTAGGGTTAGGGTTAGATTTAGACTTAGAGTTAATGTTATTGTTAGGCTTAAGTTTAGTGTTAGTGATAGGTTTAGATTTAGGGTTAAATATTAGGTTTAGTGTTAGAGTTAGGGTAAATGGTAGGGTTATTATTTAGGATATGGTTAGAGTTAGTGTAAGGTTTAGGGTTAAATTTAGGATTAGTGTAAAGTTTAGGTTTATAGTTAGAGTTAGATTCAGTGTTACGGTAGGCTTAGGGTTAAAGTAACGGTTAGGGTTGGGTTTAGGGTAAGTATTAGAGTTAGGCTTAGGGTTAAGCTATGAGTTATGCTTAGGACAAAGGTTATGGTTAGAGTTAGTGTAAGGGTTAGTGTTACTATTATGGTTAGTGTAAGTTTTTGGATTAGGGTTAGGTTTAGGTTTAGTGTTAGGATTGGGTTAAGGTTTGTTTTAGGATTAGGGTTGGTTTAGTGTTAGAATTAGTGTTAGGTTAGGGTCAGTGTAAGGGTTAAGGTTAGGGTTAAGTTTAGGGTTATTGTTAGCGTTATAGTTAGGGTGTGTGTTAGTGTTAGGGTTATTATTAGGGTTACAGTTATGGTTAGAATTTGTGTTAGGGTAAGGGTTAGGGTTAGGATTGGGTCAAGTTTAAGTTTAGGGTTAGTGTTAGTGTTATATTTAGGATTAGGATTAGGGTTAGGGTTAGGATTAGTGTTTGTGTTAGGGTTAGTGTTAGGGTGTTAGGGTTTGCGTTAAGTTTGGGGTTAGGGTTAGGGTTAGTGTTAGGGTCACGGTTAGTTTTAGGTTTAGTTTTAGTGTCAGGGTTAGGGTTAGAAATAGTGTTAATGTTAAAGATAGGTTTATGGTTAGTGTTAGGGTTAGGGTTAGGTTAAGGGTTATGTTTAGGGTTAAAATTAGGTTTAGGGTTACATTTAGGATTAGCATTAGGGTTAAGGTTGGGGTTTCGGTTAGTGTTGTGGTTAGGGTGAAGTTTAGGGTTAGTGTTTGGGTTAGTGTGAGGATTTGTTTTAGAGTTAGAGTTAGTGTTAGTGTTAGGCTTTGGGTTAATGTTAGGGTTATGGTTAGGTTTATGGTAAGTGTTAGGTTTAGGGTTAGGGTATGGGTTAGGTTAGGTTTAGGGATAGGATTTGTGTTAGTATTTGTGTTAGGATTAGTTTTAGGGTTGGGGTTAGGTTAAGTGTTAGGGTTACAGTTAGGTTTAGTATTAGTGTTAGGGTTAGGGTTATGGTTAGTGTTAAAGTTAGGTTTATGTTACAGTTAGGGTTAGGGTTTGTCTTAGGCTTCGGGTTAGGTTAGGTTTAGGGTTTGTGTTAGTGTTAGGTTTAGGGTTTTGGTTAGGGTTAAGGTTAATGGTTCTGGTTAGTTTTAAGGTTAACGTTAGTGTTAGTGTTAGTGTTAGAGTTGGGTCAGTTTTAGTGTTAGGGTTAGGGTTAGGGTAAGTGTTAGGTTTAGGTTTATTGTTAGGGGTAGACTTAGGTTTAGGGTTATGGTTTTTATTACAATTAGATTATGATTAGGGTTAGTGTTAGCATCAGTGTTAGTGTTAGAGTTAGTTTTAGGGTTAGTGTTATGGATTGTGCTAGGTTTAGGGTTATGGTTACTGTCGAAGTTTGGGTTGCGGTTAGGTATATTGTTAGGTATAGGTTTGGGGTTTTGGTTAGTGTTAGAGTTAGGGTTAGGGTTAGGGTTAGCATTAGTGTTGGGTTAGGGTTAGGCTTAGAGTTAGATTAGGGTTATTTTTATGGTAAGGGTAGGGGTTTTTCGTTTTTACAATAGGGTTATGGTTAGTGTAAGGGTTAGTGTTAGGTTAGGGTTAGGGTTAGGGTTTGGGTTAGAGTTAGTGTAAGGGTTAGTGTTACGGTTACCATTAGGAATAGGGTTAGTTTTTAGGTTACGGTTATATTTAAGGTTAGTTTTAGCGTTAGTGTTATAGTTAGTGTTAGGTTTAGGCTTAGTGTTAGGGTTAGGGATATGATTATTATTAGGATCAGGGTTATGCGTAGGTTTAAAGTTAGGGTTAGTTTTATGTTATGGTAAGTGTTAGGGATAGTGTTAGTATTAAGGTTAGTGTTAGGTATTGTGTTACGTTTATGGTGTGTTATTGTTAATGTTATTGTGACTCTTAGGTATACCATTAAGTTTAGGGTTGTGTTTTGGGTTAGTGTTAGGGTTAGGGTTAGGGTTAGGGTTAGTGTTTGGATTAGGGTTTAGGGTTTGTGATAGGGTTAGGGTTATAGTTAGATACAGAGTTAAAATTATTGTTAGTGTTAGGCTTAGTTTTAGTGTTAGGGTTAGGGCTAGGTTTAGGGTAAGGGTAAGGGTTAGTGTTAGCATTAGTCCTTGCTTTAATGTTAGAGTTAGGGTTTGGGTTATATGTAGATTTAGAATTAGTGTAAGCGTTTGGCTTACCATTAGTGTTAATTTTACGGTTAGGTTTAGGGTAAGTTTTAGGTTTAAGGTAATGGTTAGGGTTTGGTTTAGGGTTATGATAAGTGTTAGGGTTAAGGTTAATTTTAAGGTTAGAGTTAGTGTTAAGATTAGGGTTAGGGTTGGATTAGGGTTTGTTTTATGGTTAGGGTGAAGTTAGGGTTAGAAATAGTGTTATGGTTTGGGTCAGTTCAAGGGTTAGGGTTAGGGTTAGGTTTAGTGTTAGTGTTAGTATTAGGGTTAGGGTTTGTGTTAGGGTTAGTGTTAGGGTTATGGTTATGTTTACGGTTAGGATTCTGGCTAGGGTTGATGTTAGGATTAGTTTAGGGTGAGGGTATGGTTAGGGTTTGTATTAGATTCGATTGAGTGTTAGGATTTGAATTAGGGTTAGTGTTAGGGTTAGTGTTAGTGTTAGTATTAAGTTGAGTGTTAGGATTTATGTTACAGTTAGGGATAGTGTTAGTGTTAGGATTAGAGATGAAGTTAGTATTATGGTTAGTGTTAGGTTTAGGATTAGGTATAGGGTTAGGGTTAGGGAGAGTGTTAGTGTTAATTATAGTTTTAGGTTTAGTGTTAGTGTTAGGCTTATTGTTAGGGATAGCGTTAGGTTTAGGTTTAGGGTTAGGGTTAAGGTTTGGTAAGGGTTAGGGTTAGGCTTAGGGTGAGGGTTAGGTTTATGATTAAGGTTAGTTTTAGAGTTGGGGTTAGGGTTAATGTTAGTGTTAGTGGTAGGGTTGGTTTTAGGGTTAGGGTTAGGGTTTGTGTTAGAGTTAGGGATAGTGTTAGGATTACGGATAGGAATAGAGTTGGAGTTACATTTAGGTTTAAGTTTAGGGTTAGTTTTAGGGTTAGGGTTAAGGTTAGGATTATGGTTAGTATTAGGGTTAGGGTTAGTGTTAGAGTTTGTGTTAATATTAGAGTTAGGGTTAGGGTTAGTGTTCATGTTAGCATTAAGGTTATGGTTAGGGTTAGGTTTAGGGTAAGTGTTAGGGTCAGGGTTAGGGATATGGTTAGTGTTATTGTTAAGTTTCGCCTTTGGTTTATTATTAGTGTTAGGGATAGTGTTAGGTTTAGCTTTAGCCTTAGTTTTAGGGTTTGGTTTAGGGTTTGTGTTAGGTTTAGTGTTAGGTTTATGGTTAGTGTATGGTTACGGTTAGAATTCGGTTTAGGTTTACGGTTAGGGTAAGGGTTTGTTAGGTTTACATTTACGGTTTGTATTATGGTTAGATTTAGAATAAGGGTTAGGGTTATTGTTTTGTTAGTGTTAAGGTTAGGATTTGATTTAAGTTTAATTTTAGAGCTAGGGTTATGTTTAGGGTAAGGTTTACCATTAGGTTAGGGTTAGGCTTAGGGTTAGATTAGGGTTACTGTTATGGTTAGGGTTAGGGATTTTTAGACTTAGGGTAAGGGTTAGGTTTGGTTGAGGGTTAGGTTTACGGTTAAAGTTGTGATAGGATTAGGGTTTTGCATAGGTTTAGGGTTTGTTTTAAGGTTAGGGTTAGTTTTAGGGTTAGGGTTATGGTAACGATTAGGATTAGTGTTAAGGTTAGGGTTGAAATTCAGGTTAGTGTAAGGGATAGGGTTAGGGTTAATGTTTGGGTCAGGGTTAAGATTTTAAGTGTAATGGGTAGGGTTAAGGTTAGGGGTAAGATTATGTTTTGGATTAATTTAGATTTAGGGATAGGGTTAGGGTTACAGTTAATGTTAGGTTTAGGTATAGGTTTAGGGTTAGGGTTAGTGTTAGGAATAGGTTTATGTTTAGGTTTAGGGTTAGTGTTAGGGTTAGTGTTAGGAATAGGTTTACGTTTAGGTTTAGGGTTAGTGTTAGAGTTAGTGTTAGTTTTAATGTTTCTTAGGTTTTTGGATATGGTTCGTGTTAGGTTTAGCGTTATGGTTAGTGTTAGAATTAGGGATATGTTTAGGTTTAGGTTACATTTAGTGTTATGGTTCGGGTAAGGGTTTTTGTTAGGTTAGGGATAGGGTTATGGTTATGGTTAGGGTTAGGGTTAAGGTTAGTGTTATGGTTACTCTTATGATTATGGTTAGTGATAGGGGTAGGGTAGTGTTACGGTTAGGGTTACGGTCAGGTTTAGTTTAGGGTTAGGATTAATGTTTGTGTCAATATTCATGTTAGAGTTAGCATTAAGGTTTGCATTAAGGTTAAGGTTTGTTTTAGAGTTAGGTTTAGGGTTAGTGTTAGTTTTAAGGGTTCTTGTTAGGGTTAAGTTTAACGTTAGTGTTAGTGTTAATGTTAGGGTTGAGTTAGTGTTAGTGTTAAGTTTAGAGTTAGGGTTAGGCTATGTGTTTTGTTTCTGGTTAAGGTTACAGTTAGTGTTTGTGTTAGTGTTAAGTTTTGGCTTAGGGTTAGTGTAAGGTTTAGGGTTAGGGTTAGATTTAGGGTTAGTGTTATGTTTAGGGTTACATCTTGTTTTAGGTTTAGGGTTAGGTTTAGGTTTAGGGTTAGGAATAGGGTTAGGTGTAGTGTTAGGGTTAGGTTTAGTGTTAGTTTTAGTGTTAGGGTTAGGGCTAGGTTTAGGGATAGGTTTAGTGTTAGTGTTAGGGTTAGGGTTAAGGTTAGTGTTGTGTGTAGGGACAAGTTTTGTGTTAGGTTTAGGGTTAGAGTTAGTTTAGGTTTAGGGTTAGGGTTTGTGTTAGGGTTAGGGTTAATATTAGGCATATGCTTAGGGTTAGAGTTACAATTCGTGTTAGGGATAAGGTTAAGTTTAGGGTTAGTGTTAGGGTTAGGGTTAGTGTTAGGGATAGGTTTAGGATTAGTTTTAGTGTTAAGGTTAAAATCGGCTATGTGTTAGGGTTTTTCTAACGGTTACTTTTAGAGTTAGTGTTAGTGTTAAAGTTAGGATTAGCGTTAGTGTATGTGTCCGGGTTAGGTTTAGGTTTTGGGTTACATTTTGTGTTAGGTTTAGGGTGAGGTTTAGGTTTAGTGTTAGGGTTTGTGTTAGGTTTAGGTTAGGGTTAGGGTTTGTGTTAAGGTTAGGTTTTGGGTTGGGCTTATGGTTAATTTTAGGGTTAGAATTAGCGTTATTGTTAGTTTTTTTTTTTTTTTTTAGTTTTATGATTAGTGTTAGGGTTAGTGTTAGGGATAGGATTAGTTTTAGGGTTCGGTTTAGGTTTAGGATTTGTGTTATGGTTAGAATTAGCATTAGAGTTAACGTTAGGGTTATGCTTAAGATTAGTGTTAGGGTTAGGTTTAGTCTGTGTATTAGGGTTTTGGTTAGGGTTAATGTTTGAGTTAGTGTTAATATTAGAGTTAGGGTTAGGTTTTGGCTTAGGTTTAGTGTAAGGGTTAGGGTTAGTGTTAGGTTTAGTTTTAGTGTTAGTTTTAGGGTTAGGCATTGTATTAGGGTTAGGATAATGAATAGATTTATCATTAGTTTTAAGTTTAATGTTAGGGATAATTTAAGGTCAGGTTTAGGGCTAGGTTTAGGGTTAAATATAGGGCTAGATTTAGGGTTAGGTTAGGGTTAATGTTAGGGTTAGTGTTAGAGTTATTTTTAGTGTTAGGGTTAGGTGTAGGGTTCTTGTTAGGTTTAGGATTAGTGTTAGAATTAGGTTTAGGGTTATGGTTAGGTTAGGGTTAGAGTTACAGTTTAACTAAGGGTTATGTTAGGTTTACGGAAACTGTTAGGATTAGGGTTACGGTTAGGGTTAGGTTTAGTGATAGGGTTAGTGTTAGGGTTAGTGTTAGTGTTAGGGTTAGGATTAGTGTTAGGTTTAGGATTAGGTTTAGGTTCAGTGTTAGGTTTACAGTTACAGTTAGGTTTAGGGTTATTATTAAGGTTTGGGTTATGTTTAGGTTTAGTGTTAGGGTTAGGGTTATGGTTAGGTTTAGTGTTGTTAGGATTAGTGTTATGGTTAGGATTTGTTTTTGGGTTAGGTTTAAGGTTAGGGTTAGGGTTAGGGTTAGGGTTAGTGTTAGGCTTAGGGTTAGGCTTAGTGATAATGTTAGTATTAGTGTTAGGGTTAGGCTTAGGCTATGTGTTAGGGTTCTGTTTAGGTTTAAGGTTAGAGTTAGTGTTAGCATTATGGATAGGTTTGGGTTTAGAGTAACGGTTAAGGTTAGGGTTAGGTTTAGGGTTAGTGTTAGTTTTAGGGTTAGGGTTTGTGTTAACGTTAGGGTTAGGTATATGTTTAGGTTTAGGGTTAGGTTTAGTGGTGGAAATAATATTAGGGATAGGGTAAGGGCTAGGTTTATGGTTAGGTTAGGGTTAGTGTTAGGGTTAGGATTGGGTTAAGATTACTGTTAGGTTTAGGGATAGTGTTCATGTTAGGTTTAGGATCAGTGTTAGAATTATTGTTAGGGTTAGGTTTAGGGCTAGGTTTACTGTTAGAATCAGGTTTAGGGTTAGGGTTTGGTACATTTATGGTTACGGTTAAGGTTAGGGTTTGTGTTAGGTTTCGGGATAGGTTTAGGTTTAGGGTAATGGTTAGGGTTAGGTTTAGTATTAGGATTAGTGTTAAGGTTAGTTTTAGTGTTTGTTTAGGGTTAGGAATATTTTTAGGTTTTGTGTTATGTTTAGGGTTAGAGTTAGGGTTAGGTTGAGAGTTCCGAAAAGTGTTAGTGTTAGTGTTAGGGTTAGTGTTGTGTTAGGATAAGTGTTAAGCTTATGATTTGTTTTAGGGTTAGTTTTAAGTTTAGGTTTGGGTTAGGTTTAGGGTTAGGGTTGGTGTTAATGTTAGGTTTAGGGTTAGGGTTAGGTTTAGGTTTTATGTTAGTGCTAGGGTTAGTATTAGGGTTAAATTCAGGGTTAGGTTTATGTTTAGTGTTAGTGTTAGATTTAGTTTTATAATTCGTGTTAGGTTTAGGGTTAAGGTTAGGGTTAGGGTTATGGTTGAGTATAGTGTTAGTGTTAGGGTTAGGGTTAGGGTTAGGGTTAGGGTTAGGGTTAGGTTTAGTGTAAGGGTTACATTTACGGTAGGTTTAGTTTAGTGTTGGGTTTAAGGTTAGGTTTAGTGTTAGGGTTAGGATTAGCATTAATATTAGTGTTTTGGTTAATGTTAAGTTTAGAGTAAGTGTTATTTTTAGGATTAGTGTTGGATTAGATTTAGGGTTAGGGTTATTACTAGTATTAGGGTTAGTGTTATGGTTAGGGTTAGTGTTAGTGTTAAGTTTAGGTTTAGGGTTAAGATTAGTGTTAGGGTTACGTTTCGTTTAAGTTTTAGGGATAAGTTTCATAGGAATAGGGTTAGTGGTAGGGTTATTGTTTGGGTTAGTGTAAATGTTAATGTTAGGGTTAGGATTAGGGTTAAAATTAGTGTTAGGGTTAGGGTTAGATTTAGTGTTAGTGTAAAGTTTGAGGTTAGGGTTAGGTGTAGGTTTAGGTTTAGGGTTAGGGTTAGGGTTTTTGTTAAGGTTAGGGTTACAATTAGGGTTAAGGTTAGGTTTAGGGTTAGGGTTTGTATTAGTGTTAGGGTTAGGGTTAGGGTTAGTGTTAGGTTTAGATTTAGTGTTTGTGTTATGGTTAGAATTAGGTATAGGTTTATGGTTAGTGTTAGTTTTAGAGTTATTGTTAAGTTAGGTTTAGGGTTATTCTTAGGGTTAAGGTTAGGTTTAGGGTAAGTGATAGAGTTAAGATTAGGGTTACGGTAAGTGTTAGGGTTAGGGTTAAGGTTATGTTTAGAATTAATGTTACTGTTAAGGTTAGGGTTAAGGTTAGTGTTAAGGTAGGTTTAGGGTTAGATTTAGGGTTAGTTTTAGGGATATTGTTAGTGTTAGGGTTAGGTTTAGGGTAAGTGTTAGATTTAGGGTTAGACTTAGTGTAAGTGTTAGCTTTAGGGTTAAGGTTAGGTTTAGGTTTAGGTTTAGGGTTAGGGTTAGGGTTAGGGTTTAGGTTTGGGTAAGTGTTAGTGTTAGGGTTAGGGTTAGTGTTAGGTTTAGATTTAGGTTTTAGGATTAGTGTAAGTTTTAGTGTTAGGGTTAGGTTTTGGGTTAGTATTAGGGTTAGGGTTAGTGTTTGTGTTAATTTTCAGGTTAGGGTTTGGTTAGGGTTATGGTTATGATTCGGATTCAGGTTAGTTTTAAGGATAATTTAGTGTTAGGTTAGGATTAGGGTTAGGGTTAATGTTTGTGTTAGGGTTAGATTTTGTGTTAGAATTAGGGTTAGTGTTAGTGTTAGGGTTAGGTTTTGGTTCAAGATGAGTTTTAGAGTAAGTGTTAGTAATAGGGTAAGGGTTTGAGTTAGTTTAGGGTTAGGGTTAGATTAGGGTTACTGTTATGGTAAGGTTTAGGGTTTGTGTTAGGGTTAGGGTTAGGTTTATGGTAAGTTTTAGAGTTTGAGTTAGGGTTAGGGTAAGTGTTAGTGTTAGGGTTAAGGTTACGGTTTGACTTAGTATTATGGTTAGGTTCAGGTTTAGGGTTAGTTTAAGGTTAGGTTTAGGTTTAATTTTAGTGTTAGTGTTAGGTTTAGGGTTTGTTTTAGGTTTAGGTTTAGGGTGAGGATTAGTGTTAGGGTTAGGATTAGTGTAAAGGTTAGGGTTAAGTGTAGGTGTA
>NW_026005718.1:194095-198446 GCF_001458135.2 Marmota marmota marmota | reverse complement strand
GATTAGGATTAGCTTTAGGGTTAGGGTTGGCGTTTGGGTTAGTGTTAGGCTTAGGTTTAGAGAAAAGGTTAACGTTAGGGTTAGGGTAAAGATTAGTGTAAGTGTTACGGTTAGAGTTATGGTTATGGTTATGGTTTGGATTAGTTTAATTTAAGGGTTAGGGTTAGGGTTACACATTGGATTAGGTTTAGGGTTAGGGTTAGTGTTAGAACTAGGTTTAGGTTTAGGTTTATTGTTAGTGTTTGGATAGTGTTAGGGTTAATGTTAGTATTAGGGATATGGATAGGGTTTGTGTTAGGGTTGGGGTTAGGGTTAGATTAAGATGTAGAGTTAGGTTAGGTTTAGTGTTACAGATTGGGTTAGGGTTGTGTTAGTGTTAGGAATAGGGTTGGGGTTAGGGTTATGGTTAGGGTGAGAGTTAGTGTTAGTGTTACTGTTAGGGTTAGTGTTAGAGTAAGGGTTAGGTTTCGTGTTACTTTTAGGGTTAGGTTTAGTTTTAGTGTTAAGTTTAAGATTAGTGTTAGCGGTAGTGTTAGAGTTAGGGTTTGCATTACTGTTAGGGTTAATTTTAGGGTTACGAATAGTGTTAGGGTTATGATTCGTGTTAGGGTTAATGTGGTGGTTAGCATTAGGGTTAGGTTTAATATTAGTGTTAAGTTTAGGGTTAGGATTAGGCTATGTGTTAGTGTTCTGGTTAGAGTTATGTTTAGAGTTAGTGTTAGGGTAAGGATTAAGTTGAAGTTTAGTGTAAGAATTAATGTTAGGATTAGATTTCAGGTTAGTGTTTGATTTAGTTTTAATTTTTTATTAGGGTTAAGTTTTGTTTTAGGTTTGGGGTGAGGGTTAGGTTTAGTGATAGTGATAAGTATAGGTTTAGGTTTAGGGCTAAAGTTAGGCTAATGTTTATGGTTAGTGTTAGGGTTAGCGTAATGGTTAAGGTTAATTTTAGTGATAGGGATAGTGTTACCATTAGGTTTAGGGTTAAGGTTAGGTTAGGTTTAGGATTACGGTTTGGGTTAGGATTTGTGTTAGGTTTAGGGTTAGGGTTACGGTTAGTGTTAGGTTTAGTGTTAGTCTTAGTGTTAGGGTTAGGTTTAGGGATAGTGTTTGGGTTAGGGTTAGGATAAGTTATACCTTCAGTCTTAGGTTTAGGTTTAGGGTTAGGATTCAGTTTAGTGTTAGGGTTAAAATTAGCATTATGATTCGTGTTAGGGTTAAGATTAAGGTTAGTGTTAGGTTTAGTGTTACTGATAGAAGTAAGGTTAGGGTTGGTGTTTGGGTTAGGGTTAGGTTTAGGGTTAGTGTAAGGGTTAAGTATAGGGTTAGGTTTAGGGTTAGTGTTAGGTTTAGGGTTACGGTTTGTGTTAGGGTTAGTGTTAGACTTAGGGTTAGAGTTGGAATTCGTGTTAGTTTTAGGTTTCGGTTAGGTTTATTGTTTGAGATAGGGTTAGGCTTATGTTTGGTTTAGAAATTTTTAGGGTTAGGGTTAGTGTTTTGGTTATGGTTAAGGTTAGGTTTAGGGTTAGTTTTAGGGTTACTGTTAGGGTTAGGTTTAGTGTTTGTTTTATTTTTGGTGTTAGGGTTTGTGTGAGGGTTAGTGTTAGTGTTAGGGTTAAGGTTAGGGTTACGGTTAGGCATAGGTTTAAAGTTTGGTTTGGGGTTTGGGTTATTGTTAGGTTTAGTTTAATGTTAGGATTTCTGTTACGGTTAGAATTAGGGTTAGGTTTAGGGTTAGTTTTAGGGTTTGTTTTAGGGTTAGTGTTAGGGTTAGTTTTAGGGTTAGGGTTAGTTTTAGGGTAAGTGTTAGAGTTAGGGTTAGAGTTAGGCTAATTGTTAGAGTTAGGGTTAGAGTTAGGCTAAGTGTTAGGGTTGGGCTTAAGTTTACAGTGAGAGTTGGTGTTAGGGTTAAGGTTAGGGTTAGGGTTAGGGTCACTGTTAGGGGTAGGGTTATGTTTTGTTTTAGCGTTAGTGTTATGTTTAGAATTAGAGTTAGATTTAAGGTTAGTATAAGGGTTAGGGTTAGGGTTAGGTTTAGGTTTAGGGTTAGTGTTAGGATTAGCGTTAGGTTTAGTGTCAGGGGTTGGGTTAGGGTTTGGTTTATGGTTTCTGTTATCATTTGTTTAAGGGTTAGGTTTATTGTTAGTTTAGGGTCAAAGATAATATTAGGGTTTGTGGTACAGTTAGATTTATGGTTAGGTTTAGGGTTAGGGTTAGTGTTAGGTTTAGGGTTGGGGTTAGGGTTCGAATACGTGTTACATTTAGGGTTAGGGTTAGTGTTAGGTTTAGGTTTAATGTTCGGTTTAGGGTTATGGTTAGGGTTAGTGTTAGTGATAGGTTTAGGGTTGGGGTTATGTTTATTGTTAAGGTTAGTTTAGGTTAGTGTTATTGTTAGTGTCAGTGTTAGGTTTAGGTTTAGTGTTATGTTAGGTAACGGTTAGGATTAATGTTAGGTTAAGTTTAGCGTATAGGTTTTTGTTAGGGTTTTTGTTAGGTTTAGGATTAGTTTCAAAGTTAGGGTTATGGTTCAATTTTGGGTTAATGTTAGGGTTAGGGCTTGGCCTAGGGTTCGGTTTAGGGTTAGTGTTAGGGTTAGGGTTAGCGTTAATGTTAGGGTTAAATTTAGGGTTACTGTTAAAATTAGCATTAGGCTTAGGATTGGGTTTTCAGTTAGTGTTATTAGGGTTAGGGTTAGGTTAGTTTTAGGGTTATGGTGAGTCTTATGGTTTGTGATAGGATTAGGGTTAGGGTTAGATTTAGGGTTAGAGTCAGGCTTACTGTTATGGATAGTGTTAGGATTAGTGTTAGGATAAGGGTTAGGTTTAGCATAAGTGTTAAGAGTTAGGGTTAGATTTAGGGTTAGGCTTACGGTTAGTGTTAGTGTTAGGGTTAGGGTTAGGGAAAGCGTTAGGTTTAGGATTACCATTACGATTAGAGTTAGTGATATTGTTAGGCTTACGGTTAGGTTTAGTGTAAGTGTTAGGGTTAGGGGTTATAATAAGGTTAAGTTTAAACTTAGGGTTATTTTTTGTGTGAGGGTTCACGTTAGTGTTAGGGTTAGGTTTAAGTTTAATGATAGGTATAGTGTTATGTTTATGGTTATGTTTAGGGTTGGTTTTAGAGTTAAGGTTAGTGTTTGGGTTAGTGTTAGTATTAGTTTTAGGCTTAGGGTTATTGTTTGTGTTAGGGTTAGAGTTAGTGTTCTGGTTTTTTTTTAGGGATAGGTTTATGGTTAGTGTTAGGTTTACAAATAAAATTTGGGATAGAATTTGGGTTAGGGTTATTGTTAGTATTACTGTTAGTATTAGGGTTATGTTTAGGGTTACTTGTTGGTTTAGGGTTAGGGTTAGGATTAGGGTTAGGTTAATGTTAGCTTTAGGTATAGTGTTAGGTTTAGTGTTGGTGGTAGTGTTTGTTATGGAGCTAGTGTTAGATTTAGGGTTAAGATAGGGTTAGTGTTAGGGTTAGTGTTAGTGTTAGGTTTAAGGTTAGTTTTAGGATTAGGTAATGGTTAATGTTAGGGTTAGGTTAGGTTTTAGGCTAGAGATTTGATTAAGGTTTGTGTTAAGTTTAGGGTTACGGATTGTGTTAATGTTAGGGTTAGGGTTAGTGTTATGGTTAGTTTTATGGTTTTGGTTAGGATTCGGTTTAAGTTAAGGGATAGCGTTAGTGTAAGGTTAGGTTTAGGTTTTTTGTTAGGTTTAAATTCTGTGTTAGTCTTATGGTAAGTATTAGGTTTAGGGTTAGGTTTTGGGTTAAGGTTAGTTTTAGAGTTGGGGTTAGAGTTCTTGTTAATGTTAGTTAAGGGTTAGGGTTGTGTTAGGGTTAGGGTTACAGTTATGGTTAGGGTTAGGTGTTCTGTTAGGGTTAGGGTTAGTGTTAGGTTTAGAGATAGGTTTATGGTTAGGGTTATTGTTAGTGTTAGGGTTAGGTTTAGAGTTATGGTTTGTTTTAGGATTAGGTTTAGGTTTAGTGTTAGGGTTTATTTTGTGGTTAGGGTTAGGTTTAGTCTAATGGTTACGACTGGCATTAGGGTTAGGGTTGGGGTTTGGGTTAGTGTTAGTTTTAGGGTTATGGTAGGGTTAATGTTAGGGTTAGGATTAGCGATTTTGTAAGGGTTAGATTTAGGATTAAGTTTAGGGTTAAGGTTAGGATTAAGGTTAGGTTTGGAGTTGAGGTTTTGGGTTAATATTATGTTTACGGATAGGGTTAGGGTTAGTGTTAGTGTTAGGGTTAGGTTTCGTGTTAGGGTTAGATTTAGGGTTAGGGTTCGGGCTAGGGTTAGGTTTGGGATTAGTTTTAGGGTTAGGATTAGGGTTAGTGTTAGGTTTAGGATTAGGTTTTCGGTAACTGT
>NW_026005718.1:184041-188444 GCF_001458135.2 Marmota marmota marmota | reverse complement strand
GTGTTATGGTTAGGGTTAGGTTAAGGTTCAGTGTTAGGCTTAAACTTAGGTTTAGAATTAGTGTAAGGGTTAGGGTTAGAATTAGGGTTAGGGTTAGGGTTATTGTTGGGATTAGGGTTATACTTAGTGTTAGGGTTAGTGTTTTGATTAGGTTTAGGGTTACGTTTAGTGTAAGCTTTAGGGTTGGGTTTTGTTTTAGGTTTAGGGATAGGTTTAGGCTTAGGCTTAGGCTTGGGGTTAGGGTTAGGTTTAGGGTTAAGTTTAGGGTTAGGGTGTTAAGATGAGGGTTGTGGTGAGGGTTAGACTGTGTGTTAGGTTTCTGTTTAGGGTTACGGTTAGTTAATGTTAGGGTTAGGGTTAGTGTTCGGGTTAGTGTAAGAATTACGTATACAGTTAGGTTTAAGGTTACTGTTAGCTTTCGGGTTAGGGTTAGGTTTAGGGTTACAGTTAGGGTTAGGGTTAGGGTTTGTGTTAGGAAAGTTTAGGGTTAGGGTTTGTTTTAGGGTTTGGGTTATGCTTACCATTAAGGTTACGATTAGGGTAAGAGTTTTGGTTATGGTTATATTTAGGGTTGTTATTATGGTTAGGGTTAGGTTTAGTGTTAGGGTCATCATTAGGGTAAGGTTTATGCTTAGTGTTAATGTTCAGGTTAGGCATAGGTTTAGGATTAAGTTTAGGGTTACGGTTAGGATTAGCTTTCAGGTAAGTGTTGGGGTTTGTGTTAGTGTAAGGTTTAGGATTAAGGTTAGCTTTAGAGTCATTGTTTGGTTAGGATTAGGATTTGTTTTAGGTTTATGGTTAGGGTCAGATTTAGAGTTACAATTAGTGTTAGGATTAGGGTTATTGTTAGAGTTTGTGCTAATGAAAGGTTTAGGGTAAAAGTTAGGGTTTGAGTTAAAATTAGGATAAGTGTTAGGGTTAGGTTTAAGGTTATGGTTAGAGTTAGTGGAAATGTTAGGGTTAGGTTTTGGGTTAGTGTTAGGATTAGGGTTTGTGTTAGTTTAAGGTTAGTGTTATGGTTGGATTAGGGTTTGTTTTATAGTTAGTTTTAGGATAGGTTTAGAATTAGTTTTAGGCTTGTATCAGTGTATGGGTAAGGGGTAGGGTTTGGTTTAGGGTTATTTTTAGGGATAGGGTTAGGTTTCTGTTATGTTTAGAGTTAGGGTTAAAGTTATGGTTGTGGTTAGGATTCGAGTTAGGTTTAGGCTCAGCGTTAGGTTAGGGTTAGGCTTATGGTTAGGGTTTTTGTTAGGTTAAATTTAGGTTTAGGTTTAGTGTTTGGGTTAGTGTTAGTGTTAGGATTAGTGTTAGATTAGTGTTAGGATGAGGGTTAGGGTTTGTATTATGGTTAGGGATAGGGTTAATGTTAGGGTTAGAGTTAAGGTTTGGGTTAGGGTTAGTGTTAGGTTTAGGGTTACGGATAGCTTTAGGGTTAGGGATAGTGTTAGGTTAAAATATGTTTAGGTTTAGTGTTAGGGTTAGGCTTACAGTTAGGGATAGTGTTAGGTTCATGGTTAGGGTTAGGGTTAGGGTCTGGTAATGGACAGGGTTAGCATTAGGGTGAGTGTTAGTAATGGATAGGTTCAGGGTTAGGGTGAGGGTTAGGGTTATGTTTATGATTAGTTTTATAGTTAGGGTTAGGGTTAGTGTTAGGTTTAGAGTTAGGATTAGGGTTAGGTTTTGTGTTAGGTTAAGGGTTAGGGTTAGTGATTGAGTTAGAGTTAGGGTTAGTGTTAGGTTTAGTGATAGGATTAGGGTTAGAGTTACGGTTAGGTTTAAGTTTAGGGTTAGTTTTAGGGTTATGCTTAAAGTTAGGATTAGGTTTATTGTTATGGTTAGGGTAAGGGTTAGTGTTAGGATTATTGTTAGGTTTAGTGTAAGGGTTCGTGTTAGGGTTAGGGTTATGGTTAGGGTTAGGGTTAGAATTAGTGTTAGGGTTAGGGTTAAGATTAGTGTCAGGCTTAGGGTTAGTTTTAAAGTTAGGGTTAGTGTTATTGTTAGTGTTAGAATTAGGGTTAGGGTTAGGCTATGTGTTAGGGTTCTGGTTAAGGTTATGTTTAGCATTATTATTAGGGTTAGGGTTAGGTTTAGTGTAAAGGTTAGGGTTAGTGTTAGACTTATGATGAGTGTTATGTTTAGGGTTTAAGTTAGTTTTAGGTTTAGGGTTAGGGTTAAGATTTAGGGTTAGGGTTAGTATTAGTGTTAGGGATAAGTTTAGGGTTAGGGTTAGGGTTAGGTTTACGGTTAGTGTTAGGGTAAGTTTTAAGCTTAAGTTTAGTGTTCCGTTTAGGGACAGTTCTGTTATGGTTTGGGTTAGGTAAGATTTAGGATTACGGTTTAAGTTATGGGTTTGTGTTAGGGTTAGGGTTAAGGTTAGGGTTACGGAAAGGTTTAGATTTAGTTTTAGATTAGTGTTAGGGTTAGTGTTAGGTTTAGTGTTAAAGTTATGGTAAGGTTTAGGGATAGTGTTAGGTATAGTATTAGGGTTAGGGTTAATGTTAGGGTTAGGTTTAATGTGACAATTAGTATTTGGGTTAGTGTTAGGGTTATGGTTAGGGTAAGTAGTAGTGTTAGGTTTAGGATAGGATTTTTGTTAGGGTTCTTGTTACGGTTCTGGTTAGATTTATTGTTAGTGTTAGGGTTATTGTAAGGGTTAGTGTTCTGCTTAGGTTTAGGGTTAGTGTGAGTTTTAGGGTTAGGGTTTGTTTTAGGGTTAGGTTTAGGTTTAGGGTTAGTGTTAAGGTTTGTGTTAGGTTTCAATATAGGGATAGGGTTATGGTTTGTGTTATGGTTAGGATTAAGTTAAGGTTAAAGTTTGTGCTAGGGTTAGGATTAGGGTTAGAGTTATGGTTACGGTTATGGTTATGGTTACTGTTAGGGTCAGTGTTATGTTTAGTGTTACGGCTAGTGTTAGAGTTAGCATTAGGGATAGTGTTAAGGTTAGGCTTAAGGTTAGGGTTTGTGTTATGATTATGGTTAGGGTAAGGGTTTAGTTTAGGGTTGTGGTTAGGATTAGTGTTAAGGTTAGGGTTAGTGTTCGGTTTAGGGTTAGTTTTATGGTCAGGGTTAGGTTTTGGTTTAATGTATGTGTTAGACTTAGGGTTAGTTTTCTGATTAGGCTTAGGATTTGTTTTAGGTTTAGAATAGGTTTAGTGTTAAGATTACTGTTAGGGTTAGGGTACATGTGTTCATTAGGGTTAGGTTTTGGTTTAGGTTTAGTGTTAGAATTAGGGTTAAGATTTTTGTTAGGGTTAGGCTTAGGGTTAGTGTTAAAATTATGTTTAGGATTCGCATAAGGGTTAGAATTAGTTTTAGGTTAGTGTCAGTGTTACAGTCAGGTTTGTGTTAGGATTTCATTTAGTTTTAGGGTTAGTGTTAAGTTTAATGTTATTGTTAAGGTTAGGGTTAGGGTAAGAGTTACTCTGAGGGTTAGGGTTAGGTTTAATGTTATGGTTAGGGTTAGGGTTAGGTTTATTGTTAGGGATAGTGTTAGGGTTTAATATAGTTTTAGAAATAGTGTTAGGGTTAGGAATAGAATAAGGGTTAGAGTTAGGATTAGGTTTAGTTTTAGGGTAAGTGTTACTGCTTGGGTTAGAGTCAGGGTTAGGTTTAAGGTTAGTCTTACTTTATGGTTAGTGTTAGGATTAGGCTTAATGTTAGGCTTAGGGTTAAGGTTAGGGTTAGGTTTAGTGATAGGATTAGTTTTGGGGTTAGGATTAGTGTAAGGTTTAGGGTAGGCTTAGGTTTAGGCTTAGGTTTACGGTTTGTGTTAATGTTCAGGTTTGGTTTAGGGTTAGGGTTGTGGTTACGGTTAGGATTCAAGTTACTTTTGGGGATAGGTTAGTGTTAGGTTAGGATTAGGGTTAGGGTTAAGATTTGTGTTAGGGTTAGAATTTGATTTAGGTTTAGGGTTAGTGTTAGGGTTGGGTTTTGGTTTGTTGTTAGTTTTAGAGTAAGTTTTAGGATTAGGGTAAGTGTTTGCATTATTTTAGGGTTAGGGTTAGGTTTAGATTAGGGTTACTGTTATGGTAAGGGTTAGGGTTTGTGTTAAAATTAGGGTTAGGGTTAGATTTAGTGTTAGTGTTAGTGTTAGGGTTAGGGTTAGGTTTAGGGTTAGAGTTAAATAATTTGTTACCAATAGGGTTAGGTTTAGGTTTAGGTTTCGATTTAGGATTAGGGTTAGGTTTATGGTTAGGGTTAGGGTTAAAATTAGCATTAACATTAGGGTGAGGGTTGGGGGTTGGTTTAGTGTTAGTGTTAGGGTTACGGTTAGGGCTAGGATTAATGTTAGGGTTAGGGTTAAGTTTGGTGTAAGTATTAGGGTTAGTGATAGGGTTTGGATTAGGGTTAGGGTTAGTTTAGGGATAGTGTTAGGGTTTATATTAGTGCAAGGGTTGGGTTAG
>NW_026005718.1:172399-181771 GCF_001458135.2 Marmota marmota marmota | reverse complement strand
GTTAGGTTTAGGGTTACGGTTAGTGTTAGTGTTAGGTTTCAGGTAAGGGTAAGGGTTAGTGTTAGGTATAGAATTAGGGTTAGATATAGGGTTAGTGTTAGGGTGTGCATTAGTGTTTTTGTCAGGTTTATGGTTAGGGTTAGAATTGGGGTTATGGTTACAGTTAGGATTCATTATAGGTTTACATTTTGGTTGTGGGTTAGGTCAGTATTAGGATTGGCGTTAGAGTTTTTTCTAGGGATAGATTTAGGGTAAGGGTTAGTGTTAGGGTCAAGGTTAATTTCAGGTTTACGGTTAGGTTTAGGGTTAGGGTTAATGATAGAGTTAGGGTTTGGGTTATGGTTTGGGTTAGGGTTTGGGTTATGTTTACTTTAGGGATAATTTTAGGGTTAGTATTAAGGTTTGGGATTGGTTTAATGTTAAGGTTAGGTAAAGGTTAGGGTTATGGATAGGTTAGGTTTAGGTTTAAGGTTTGGGTTAGGGTCTGTGTTAGGCTTAGGTTTAGTGTTAGGGTAAGTTTTAGGGTTAGTGTTATGGTTAGGTTTAGGTTTTTGTAAGTGTTAGAGTTAGGGTTAGGGTTAGGCTTAGGGTTAGGTTTAGTGTAAGGGTTAGTGTAAGGTTTAAGTTTAGTGTTAGGGTTAGATTTGGGGTTTATTTTAGTGTTAGGTTTAGGATTAGGGTTAGGTTTAGGTTTATGGTTTGCTTTAGGGTTAGAGTTAGGTTTAGGAAAAGTTTAGGGTTATGGTTAGGTTTAGTTTCAGGGTTAGGGTTGGGCTTTGGGTTAGTCTTAGGGTTAGGTTTAGGGTTAGAGTTAATGTTAGGCTTAGAGTTAAGGTTTCTATAAGCGTTAGTGTTAGGGTTAGGGTTATTTTTACATTTAATATTAGTTTAGATATAGGGTTAAGATTATGCTTACAGCTACGTTTAGGTTTGGGTTAGGGTTAGGGTTTTGGTTAGTGTTACGGCTAAGTTTAGGGTTAGGTTTAGGTTTAGTGTTAGGGTTAGGGATAAGGATAGTGTTAGGGTTTGGGTTAGTGTTTCTGTTAGGTTTAGGGTAAGGCTTAGTGTTAGAATTAGTGTTAGGATAAGGTTAGGTTGGGTTTAGGGTTACGGTTTTTGTTAGGGCTTTTATTAGGGTTAGGATTAATGTTAGGATTTGGGTTACAGTTAGGGTTATGGTTAGTTTTAGGCTTAGTGTTAGGGTTAAGGTTAGGTTTAGTGTTAGTGTTAGCGTTAGGTTTAGAATTTGTGTTAGGATTAGGTTTATGGGAGTATTAGGGTTAGGTTTAGGTTTAGGGTTAGTGTTAGGGTTAGGGTTAGTGTTAGTGTTAGGTATAGGATTAGGGTTAGGGTTAGACTTAGGGTTAGAGATAGGCTTACATGTATTTTAAGGTTAGGGTTAGGGTTAGGCATAGTTTTACAGTTAGGGTTAGGGTTAGGGTTAGTGTTAGGGTTAATGTTGAGTATAGGGTTAGGGTTAGGGTTAGGTTTAGAGTTACTCTTAAGATAGTCATTAGGGTTAAGTTTGGGGTTTGGGTTTTTATTAGGGTTAGTATTCGGGTTAGGTTAGTTTTACGGTTTGGTTAGGGTTAGGGTTTTTGATATATTTAGGATTACGGTAAGTGTTAGAGTTAGGGTTAGAGTTAGGGATAGTGTTAGGGTAAGTGATAGGTTTATGATTAGTGTTAAGATAGAGTTAGTGTTAGTGTTCGGGATAGGGTTAATGTAAGTGTTAGGATTAGGGTCTGTATTAGGTTTAGGGTTAGGTTTATGGTTAATTTTAGGTTAAGGGTTTGGGTTAGTGTTAGGGTTACTGTTAGGTTTAATGTTAGGGTTAGGTTTATGGTTATGGTTAGCGATAGGATTAGTTTTAAAGTTTGGGTTAGTGTTAGTGTTAGATTTAGTGTTAGGGTTAGGCTTAGTGTTTGTCTTAGGTTTAGGGATAATGGTAGGGTAAGGGCTAGGCTTTGTTTTAGGTTTAGTGTTATGGTTAGGTTTACAGTATGGTTAGGATTCAGGTTAGGGTTAGGGTTAGTTTAGGGTCAGTGTTATGGTTAGGGTTTGGGTTAGGTTTAGATTTCGGGTTAGTTAGGGTTAGGGTTAGTGTTATGGTTATAGTTATTATCAGGGTGAGGGTTAGGGTTCATGTTACATTTAGGTTTAGGGTAAGTGTTAAGTTTAGGATTAGTGTTAGTTTTAGGTTTATGGTTAGAGATAGGGTTAAGGTTAGGGATTGTGTTAGGGTTATAGATAGGTTTAGGGTTAGTGTTAGGGTTATGAATAGAATAAGTTTTAGAGTTAGGGCTAGGTTTAGCATTAGAATTATTGTTACTATTAGGGTTAGGGTTAGGATTAGGGTTAGGGTTAGGCTTAATGTTAGGATTCATGTTAGAGTTAATGTTTGGGTTAGGGTTACCATTAGGATTAGGTTTAGTGTTAGATTAGGGTTAGTGAAAATTTTAGGATTGGGTTAGGGTTAGTGCTAGTGTTTGGTTAGGGTTATTGTTATGGTTAGTTTTAGTGTTAGGGATAGGTTTAGTGTTAGAGTTAGGTAAGGGTAAGGGATTTATTTTTTTAGGTTAGGTTAAGGGTTAAGATTTGGTTTAGGGTTTTTGTTAGGTTTTGGTTTAGTGTTAGGGTTAGGGGTAGAGTTGGGGTTTTGTTATTGTTAGTGTTAAAGTTATTGTTAGATTTAGGGTTATGGTTACTGTTAGAGTTAAGTTTTGCGTTAGGGTTGGGTTTAGTTTTAGGTTTAAAATTAGGTTTAGGGTTAGTGTAAGGGTTAGGGTTAGTGTGAGGGCTAGGGTTAGGGTTAGGTTTCAGTTTAGGATTAGTGTTACATTTAGGTTTAGGGTTAGGGTTAGTGTTAGGTTTAGGGTTAGGTTTATTGTTAGGGTTAGGGTTAAGTTTACGGTTGGGGTAAGTGTTAGTGTTAGGGTTAGGTATACGGTTAGACTTAGTGTTTGGTTTAGGGTTATGGTTAGTGTAAGGTTTAGGGTTAGGTTTAGATATAGAGTTAGTCTTATGGTTACGGTTATGGTTTGTGTTAATATTAGAGTTGAGGTTAGGCTTAGGTTTACGGTTAACCTGAGGATTTGGGTTAGCCTAGGGATAAGTTTAAGGTTAGATTAGGGTTAGTGTTAGGGTTAGGGTTTGTGTTAGGTGTAGATTCTGTATTAGGATTAGGGTTAGTGTTATGGGTAGACTTAGGTTTTGGCTTAAGGTTAGTTTTAGAGTTAGGGTTAGGGTTAGTGTAAGGGTTAGCATTAGGTTAGGGTTAGGGTAAGTTGAGGATTACTGTTATGGTTAGGATTAGGGTTGGTTTTAGAGTTACAGTTAGGGTTAAAATTAGTGTTAGGGTTATGTTTAGGTTAGGATTAGAGATAAATTTTGTGTTAGGATTAGTGTGAGGTTTAGCTTGATGGTTTGCTTTAGGGTTAGGGTTAGGTTTAGGAAAAAATTAGGGTTACGGTTAGGTTTAGTGTCAGGATTAGGGTTGTCTTAGCGTTAGGGTTAGGTTTAATGTTAGGCTTAGGGTTAAGGTTTCTATAAGGGTTAGGTTTAGAGTTAAGGTAATGGTTACATTTAATATTAGTTTAGATATAGGTTTAGGGTTAGGCTTACAGTTACGTTTAGGGTTAGCGTTAGGGTTAGGGTTAGTGATAGGGCTAGGTTTAGGGTTAGGTTTAGGGTTAGTGTTAGTTTTATGGTTCAGGATAGTGTTATGCATTGGGTTAGTGTTCGTCTTAGGTTTAGGGTTAGGCTTAGTGTTATAATTAGGGTTAGGATAAGGTTAGGTTAGGTTTAGGGTTAAGGTTTTTGTTAGGATTTGTATTAAGGTTAGGGTTAGGGTTAGGATCTGCATTACAGTTAGGGTTAGGGTTAGTTTTAGGCTTAGTGTTAGGGTTAAGTTTAGGAGTAGTGTTAGTGTTAGGGTTAGGTTTAGAATTAGTGTTATGATTAGGGTTATGGAGAGTATTAGCTTTAGGTTTAGGTTTAGGGTTAGTGTTAGGGTTAGGGTTAGTGTTAGTGTTAGGTTTAGGGTTAGTTTTAGAGTTAGGTAAGGATTAAGGTTAGGGTTAGCTAAGGTTTAGAGTTAGAGTTTGTATAAGAGTTTTTGTTAGGGTTATTGTTAATGTTAGGGATAGGGTTACAATTCGGGTTAGGGTTAGATTTAGAGTTAGGGTTAGTATTAGCTTTAGTTTTAGGGTTTGTTTAAGGGTTAGGATTTGTGTTAGGGTTAAGTTTAGGGTTATGGTTAGGATTATGGTTAGGGTTAGGGTTTGGGGTTAGGTTTGGGATTAGGTTTAGATTTAGGGATAGTGTTAGGGTTAGGGTTAATATTAGGTTTAGGTTTAGTAATAGGGTTAGGGTTGGGGTTAGGGTTAGTTTTAGGGTTAGGTTAGGGTTAGTGTTAGCGTTTGGGTTAGGGTTTGTGTTAACTTTTTTTTTTTAGTTATAGTGTTAGGTTTATGTATATGATTAGGATTCATGTTACTTTTATGGTTAGGGTTAATGTTACAGTTAGGTTTATAGTAAGTATTAGGATTTGTGTCAGTGTTAGATTTAAGCTAAAATTTAGAGTTAGGGTTTGGGATAATGTTAGGGATAGGATAAAGATTAGTTTTAAGGTTAAGGTTATGTTTGCGTTAGGGTTAGGGTTAGGGTTAGGATTTGTTTTAGGGTTAGGTTTAGGTTAGTTTTAGGGTTTGTGTTAGGGTGAGGGTTAGGGTTACAGTTATGGTTACTGTCAGGATTAGAGTTAGACTTAGGGTTAGGATTGGGGTTAATGTTAGGGTTAGTGTTAGGGTTAGAGTGAGGGTTATTTTTAGCGTTAGGGTTTGTGTTAGGTTAGGGTCAGTGTTATGGTTAGGGTTATATTAGGGTTGGGTTAGGGTTAGGGTTAGGCTATTTGTTAGGGTTAGTGTTAGGTTAGGCTTAGGGATTGTGTTAGGGTTAGGGTTATGTTCAAAATTACAGTTATTGTTAAGGTTAGGCTTAGGTTTAGGGTTAGGGTTAGGGTTAATGATTGGGTTAGTATAAGGGTTATGGTTAGGTTTAGGGTTAGTGTTAGGTTTACGGTTAGGCTTTGTGTTAGGGTAAAGATTATGGAAAGTGTTAGGGTTAGGGATGGTTTTAGGGTTAGTGTTATTGTTAGGGTTAGGGTTAGTGTTAGGTTTATGGTTAGGTTTAGGTTAAGTATTAGTTTAAGTGCTATTGTTATTGTGAGAGTTAGTGTAAGGGTTAGGGTTAGAATTAGGTTTAGGGTTAGTGTTAGGTTTAGGGTTAGTGTTAGGTTTAGGGTTAGGGTTAGTGTTAGGGTGAGGGTTATGGCTTGTGTTATGGTTCATGTTAGGGTTAGTGTTAGCGTTAGGGTTAGGATTAGCATTAGTTTTAGGTTTAGGTTTAGGGTTAAATTTAGTGTTCAGGTTAAAGATAGGTTTAGGGTTAGTGTGAGGGTTACAAATTGTATAGGGTTTAGAGTTAGGGTTAGGGTTATGTTTAAAGTTAGGTTTAGGGATAGGGTTAGGGTTAATGTTAGGTTTAGGGTTAGGGTTAGTTTAAAAATTAGTTATAGGGTTAAGTTTGGGGTTAGGGTTAGCCTTAGTGTTAGTTTATGGTTAATGTTAGGGTTAGTGTTAGGTTTAGGATTAATTTTAGGTTCAGGTAATGGTTAAGGTTAGATTAGGTTTAGGGTTATTGTTTGTGTTAGGGTTTGGGCTAGGGTTAGGTTTAGTGTTAGGGTTAGGATTATGGTTCGGCGGAGGGTTAGGGTAGAGTAAGTTTTGGTGTTATGTTTAGTGTCAGGGTTCGTATTAGGGTTAGGGTTACGGTTAGGGTTAGATTTAGTGTTAGGGTTAAAGTTAGGTTTAGGGATAGTGTAAGGGTTAGTGTTAAAATTAGGTTTAGTGTGAGGTTTAGGGTTAGGGTTAGGATTAGGGGTAGGCTTCATTTTAGGGTTAGTGTTAGGGTTAGGGTTAGTGTTATGGTTAGTGTTAGGTTTAGGATTAGAATTAGTGTTAATGTTAGGTTTAAGTTTAGGTTTAGCTTAAGTTTTAGTGTTAGGGTTATTGTTATTGTTAAAATTAGTGTTAAAGTTAGGGTTAGGGTAAAGGATAGTGTAAGGTTTAGGGTTAGTGGTAGGGTTAGGGTTAGTGTCAGGGATCGGTTTAGTGTTAGGTTTAGGTAAAGTTTAGGGTTACAGATAGGTTTGGTTATGGTTAGGAGTAGGGTTAGGGTTTGTGTTAGTTTTAGTTTTAGTGTTAGGGTTAGGATTAAAGATAGTGTTAGGGTTAGGGTTAGGTTAAGGGTAAGTGTTAGAGTTAGCGTTAGTGTTTGGGTAATTGTTAGCGTTATATTTAAGATTACGGTTAGAGTAAGGGTTAGTGTTAGGGTTAGGATTAGGGTTAGTGTTAGTGTAAGGGTTAAGGTTATGTTTAGGTTTTGGGTTAGTGCTAGTGTTAGGGTTAGGTTTTGTTTTAGGGTTAGGGTTAAGGTAAGGGCTACAATTAGTTTTAAGGTTGTGTTAGGGTTAGGGTTATGTTAGGGTCAGAATTAGGGTTAGTGTTAGGATTAGGGTTATGTGTTGTGTTAAGGTTAGGTTTAGGATTACCGTTAGGATTTGGGTTAAGATTAGGGTTAGGGTTAGGATAGGGTTATGGTTATGGTTAGTATTTGTGTTTGGGTTGGATTGAGGGTTAGGGTTAGGGTCAATTTTAGCATTAGGTTTAGGGTTAGGGTTATTGTTAGGGTGAAGGTGAGGGTTAGTGTTAGGTTTAGGATTAGTTTAGGGTGAATGTTAGAATTATGGTTACAGTTAGGCTAAGTGTTAGTGGTATGGTTAAGTTTATGGTTAGAGTTTGTGTTAGGGTTAAGGTTAGGTTTTAGGGTTAGGGTCAGTGTTAGGGTGAGGTTTATGTTTTGTTTTAGTGTTAGGGTTATGGTTAGAATTAGTGTTGGTGTTAAGGTTAGTATATGTGTTAGGGTTAGGGTTAGGTTTAGGGTTATTTTTAGGATTAGGTTTAGGATTTGTGTCAGTGGAAGGGTTAGGAATTGGGTTAGGTTTTCGGTTAGGATTCGTGGAAGGGTTATGTATAGGGTTAGGATAGGGTCAGGGTTACTGTTAGGGTGTATGTTACAGTCAGATTTATGGTTAGGTTTAAGGTTAGGGTTAGTGTTAGGGTTAGGGTTAAGGTTAGGGTTAGTGGTAGGATTAGTCTTAGGGATAGTGTGAGTGTTGGGGTTATGTTTAATGTTATGTTTAGGTTTAAGGTTAGGGTTAGGTTTAGGTTTAGGCATAGTGTTTGGCTTAGTGTTAGGGTTTTGCTTAGTTTTAGGATTAATATTCGGTTTAGCATTATGGTTAGATTTTGTGTTAGTGATAGGTTTAGGGTTTGGGTTATGTTTAGTGTTAGAGTTAGTTTAGGGTCAGTGTTATGGTTAGTGTCAGTATTAGGTTTAGGCTTAGTGTTTTCGTTAGGTAAAGGTTAGGATTTGGGTTAGGGTAGGTTTTGGGTTTAGGTTTGTGTTAGGCTTTTTGTTAGGTTTAGTATTAGTGTCAAGGTTAGTGTCATGGTTCAAGTTTGTGTTAAGGTTATACTTAGAGTTTGGGCTAGGTTTAGGTTTAGTGTTAGGATTAAAGTTAGGTTTATGGTTTGTGTAAGGGTTAGTGTTAGAATTAGGGGTAGTGCGAGGGTTAGTGTTAGTTAATTAGGATTAGCATTAAGGTTAAGTGTTATGGTTAAGGTTAAGTTTTGTTTCAGGTATAGTGTTAGGGTCAGGCTTAGTGTTAGTGTTAGTTGTAGGTTTAGGGTTAGTGTTAGGGTTAGGGGTAAGTGTTAGGGTCAGGGTTAGGGTTACGGTTAGAATTAGTGTTAGCTTTAGGGTTAGGGTTAGTGTTGGTTTCAGGTTACGGTTAGGGTTAGGTTAGGGTTAGTGTTAGGCTAAGGGTTAAGGTTTGTGTTAATGCGAGGGTTAAGATTATGGTTACAGTTATGCTTACATTTAGAATTCGGGTAGGGTTATGTATAGTGTTAGAGTTAGGTTAGAGATAGGGTTAGGGTTTGTGTTAGGGTTAGATTTTGTGTTAGGATTTGGGTTCATATTATTGTTAATGTTAGGTTTTGATTTAAGGTTAGTTTTAGCATTAGGGTTAGAGTAAGGGTTAGCTTTAGGTTACGGTTACGTTTAGAGTTAGATTAGGGCTACTCTTATGGTTAGGGTTGGGTTTGTGTTAGGGTTAGGGTCAGTGTTAATGTTAGGGTTAGGGTTAGAGTTTGTGTTAGGTTTAGGGTTAGGGTTAGGGTTAGTGTTAATGTTTGTGTTAGGATTAGTGCTAGCTTTAGGTTTAGGCCTTGTTCTAGGTTTAGAGTTAGGTTTAGTGTTAGGTTTAGAGTTATGATTATGATTAATGTTAGAGATAGGATTTGGGTTTGGTTGAATGTTATGTTTAGTGTTAGTGTTAGGGTTAATGTTAGGGTTAGGGTTAACGTTTGAGAAAGGGTTAGGGTTAGGGTTAGGGTTAGAGTTACGGTTACTGCTTGTATTAGCTTAGGTTTAGGTTTAGGTTTAGGGATACAGTTAGGTTTAGGTTTAGAGTTAGGTTTAAGGTTAGTGTTAGATAGAGAATAAGGGTTAGATTTAGGGTTCCTGTTAGGTTTAGGGTTAAATTTAAGATTAATGTTAGGGTTTGGGTTAAGTTTAGGGTTAGGTTAGTGTTAGAATTAGGGTTAGGGTAAGACTTAGATTAGGTTTATTGTTATGGTTTGCCTTAGGGTTTTTATTAGGGTTAGGGTTAGGGTTAGGGTAAGGCTTATGGTTAGGTTTAGGGTTAGATGTAGGGATAGAATTAGGGTTAGTATTAGGGAAAGGGTTAGGTTTATAATTAGTGTTAGAGTTAGGTTTATGTTTAGTGTTAGGTTTAGGTTTAGGGTTAGGGTATGATTAGGGTTTGTGTTAGGGTTAGGGTTAGAGTTACTGTTACTGTTGGGATTAGGGTTAGACTTACGGTTAGGGTTATTTTTACGGTTAGTGTTAGTGTTAGGGTTTGTGTTAGAGTTAGGGTTAAGATTAGGGTTGATTCCTGGGTTAGGGTTAGTGTTTGGGTTAGGGTTAGTTTTTGTGTTAGGGTTAGGGTTAGGTTTAGGTTTAGTGTTTGTTTTAGGGTTAGGGTTAGGTTGAGGGTTACGATTAGGATTAGCATTAGGGTTAGTGTGGGGTTTGTGTTAGTGTTAGTGTTAGGTTTGGGGTTAATGTTATGGTTAGGGTTAAGTTTTGTGTAAGGGTTAGATTTAGGGTTAGAGTTACGATTATGGTTTGGATTAGCTTACGCTTAAGTTTAGGGTTAGGGTTACATTTAGAATCAAGTTTAGG
>NW_026005718.1:127869-169418 GCF_001458135.2 Marmota marmota marmota | reverse complement strand
GTTTACAGTTATGGCTTTATTTAGGATTAGTTTAGGGTTTAGGTTTAGGCTTTAGGTTATGTTAGGATTAGGGTTAGGTATAGGGTTAAGATTAGGTTTAGGATTCGTGTAAGGGTTAGGGTTAGTGTTAGTGTTAGTGTTAGGGTTAATTTTAGTGTTAGGGTTAGCATTAGGTTTAGGCTAGTTGTTAGGATTCTGGATAGGGTTTGGTTTAATATTATTGTTATGGTTAGGGTTAAGGTTACAGTTAGTGTAAGGTTTATGGTTTCGTTTAGATTTAGGGTTAGTGTAGGGTTTAATTTAGGGTTTGGGTTAGGTTTAGAATTACATTGGGTTTAGTGTTAGGTATAAGTTTAGGGTTATTGTTAGGGGTAGGTTTAGTATTAGGTTTAGGGTTAGTGTTGGGGTTAGGTGTAGGGTTTGTGTTAATATAATGGTTAGAATTAGTGTTAGGTTTATGATTTTGTTTAAGATTCAGATAAATTTTAGCGATAGTTTTAGGGTTAGTTTAGGGTTGGGGTTAGGATTAGGATTTGTGTTAGGTTGGATTTTTTGTTAGAGTAAGTGTTAGTGATAGGGTTAGGGTTAGGTTTTTGGTTAAGATTAGTTTTATAGTTAGGTATAGGGTTAGGTTTATCGTTAGGATATGGTTAGGTTTAAGTTTTGGGTTAGGTTAGGGTTATTGTTATTGTTAGTGTTAGAGTATGTGTTAGGGTTAGGTTTAGTGTTAGGGTTAGAGGTAGTTTTAGGGGTAGAGGTAGTTTTAGTATTAGGGTTAGAGTTAGGGTTAGAGTTAGGATTTTTGTTAGGATTAAGGTTAGGTTTAGGGTTAGGGTTTGTTTAGGATTAAGGTTAGCTTTAGTGTTATGTTTATAGTTACGGTTAGGATTAGATTAAGGGTTAGGGTTAAGGTTTCGGTTAGTGTTAGAGTTAGGGTTAGGTTTAGGGTTAATGTTTGGGTTAGAGTTAGTTTTGGGTTTTGGTTAGGGTTAGGGTTTGAGTTTGGTTTACATTTATGGTTAGGATTAGGTTGATTATTTTGGTTATTGTTAGGTTTGGTTTTAAGGTAAAGGTTATGGTTAGTGTGAGGGCTACATTTAGGGCTAGGTTTAGTTTTAATATTAGACTTATGGTAAGGGTTAAGGTTAGTGTTAGGGTTACGAATAGGGTTCATTTTTGGGTAAGGGTTAGGCTTAGTGTTAGGGGTAGTGATAGGGTTAAGGTTAGGGTAAGTGTCAATGTTAAGTTTAGGGTTAGGTTTCAGGTTAGGGTTATTGATAGTGTTAGGTTTGGGGTTATGTTTAGTGTTAGGGTAGGTGAGGGTTAGTGTTAGGGTTAGTGTTATTGTTAGGGTTAGTGTTAGTGATAAGGTTAGGTAAGGTTTAGGGTTAGGGTTATGTTAGTTTTAGGGTTAAGTTTTAGTTTAAGGTTTGTGTTAGGTTTAGGTTTATTGTTAGAGTTGTGTTATGCTTAGAGTGAGGGTTAGTGTTAGGTTTAGTGTCAGGTATAGTGTTAGTGATAGGTTTAGAGTTAGGGTTAGATTTACTGTTAGGGTTAAAGTTAGGTTTAGGGTTAGTGGAATGTTTAAGTTTAGAATTAGGGTTAGTGTGAGGGTTAGGTTTAGGGTTAGGTTTAGTGTTAGGGTTAGGATTAGGGTTAGGGTTAGCATTTATATTATGGATAGGGTTAAGGTTAGTGTTAAGGTTAGGCTTAGGGTTATTGTTAGGATTATGCTTAGGTGTAGGGTTAGGGTTAGTGGTAGTGTAAGGTTTCGCAGTAGATTCCTGGTTTTTGTTAGGATTAGGATTAGTTTAGGAGTAGGGTTAGTTTTAGGGTTAGGATTTGGGATAGGTTTAGTGTTAGGGTTAAAGTTAGGTTTAGGTTTAGTGTAAAGGTAGGGTTAGTGTTAGGGTTAGGTTTAGGGTTAGGGTTCGTGTTAGGGTTAGGTATAGGCATAGGGTAAGGTAATTGTTAGGGTTAGGGTTAGGGTTAGGTTTAAGGTTAGGGTTAGGGAAAGTGTTAGGTTTAGGTTTAGTGTTAAGGTTAGATTTAGTGTCAGGGATAGGTTTAGGTTTAAGGTTAGTGTAAGGATTAGGTTTAAGTTTAGGTTTAGCTTTAATTTTAGGTTTAGAGTTAGGGTTTTTTTAGGGTTAGTTTTAGGGTTAGGTTTAGGTTTAGGGTTAGGTTAAATGTTAGGAAAAAGGTTAGGGTTAGGGTTATGTTTAGGTTTAGGATTAGGGTTAGTGTTAGGGTTAGCATTAGGGGTAGTGTTAGGGTTAGTTTTAGAGTAAGAATTAGGTTTACATTTAGGGTTAGGGTGGTTAGGGTTATGGTTGGGGTTAGGTTTAGGATTAGATTTAGGGTTAGTGTTACTGTAAGGGTTAGCATAAGGGTTAGTGTCTGGTTTAGGTTTAGCATTAGTATTAGTGTTAGGGATTGTGTTAGGGTTAAAAAAGGTTTTGGGCAAGTGTTAGGTTTACAAATAAGATAAGGTTTAGAGTTAGGGTTAGGTATAGTATTAGGGTTAGTGTTACTATAAGTGTTATAGTTAGGATTAGTGTTAAAGTAAGACTTAGTGTTAGGGTTACTGTTAGGAGTAGGGTTAGGTTTAGGGTTAATATTAGGTTTAGGGTTAGGCTTAGGATTAGTGTTAGTGATAGGTTTATGGTTGGGGTTAGTATTAGGTTTAGGATAGAGTTAATGTTAGGCTTAGTTTTAGTGTTAGAATTAGGGTTATTGTTAGGATTAGGTAAGGGTTAGGGTTAGGGTTAGGGTAGGTTTAGGATTAGGTTTTTTGTTAGTGTTTGTGTTAGGGTGAAGTTTAGAGTTAAGGTTAGGGTTACAGATCTGGTTAGGGTTAGGGTTAGAGTTAAGGTTAGTGATAGATTTAGGGTCAGGATTAGTGTTAGGGTTAGGTTTAGTATCATGTTTAAAGTCAGGATTAGGGTTACTGTAAGAATTAGGGTTAGAATTAGGGTTAGTGTGAGGGTTAGTGTTAGGGTTAGGCTTAGTGTTAGGTTTAGGATTAGTATTAGGGTTCATGTTAGGGATAATGTTAGGGTTAGAGTTATTGTTATTGTTAGGGTTCAAGGTAATGTTAGGGTTAGGTTTAAGGTTACGGTTAGTTTAATTGTTATGGTTAGGGTTAGGGCTTGTTAATGTTAGGGTTAGTGTTAGGGTTAGGATTAGTGTTAGGGTTCATGTTAGGGTTAAGGTTAGGGTTAGAGTTATTGTTAGGGTTAGGGTTGAAGGTAATGTTAGGGTTAGGTTTAAGGTTATGGTTAGGGTAAGTGTTATGGTTAGGGTTAGGGTTTGTGTTAATGTTAGGGTTAGGGTTATGGTTACACTTAGAATTCGGGTTAATGTTAGGGATATTGTTAGGTTAGTTTAGGATTAGGGTTAGGCTTAATGTTTGTGTTAGGGTTAGATTTTGTGTTGGGATTAGAGTTAGTGTTAGGGTTAGGCTTAGGTTTTGGTTTAAGGTTAATTTTACATTTAGGGTTAGGGTTAATGAAAGAGTTAGTGTTAGTTTAGGGTTATTGTTAGGGTTAGGGTAAGGGTTAGTGTTAGAGTTAAATTTTGTGTTAAAATTAGGGTTTAGTTTAGGTTTAGGGTTTGTTTTAGGGTTAGGATTAGGTTTAAATTTAGGGTTAGTGTTACAATTAGGATTAGTGTTAGGGTTAGGTTTGGGTTTTGCATTAGTGTTATGGTTAGGTATAGAATTAGGGGTAGTGTTATGGTTAGTGTTAAGGTTTGTGTAAGGGTTGGTGTTAAGGTTAGTATTAGTGTTATGTTTACATTTAGGATTAGTTTAGGTATCAGGTTAGGGTTATGATTACAGTTACTATGAGGTTTAGGATTAGAGTTAGGTTTAGATTTAGTGTTAGGGCTAGGTTTAGGGTTAGATTTAGGGTTATGTTTATGTTTTGGTTAGTTTAGGGATATTGTTAGTTTTAGGGTTAGGATTTGTATTAGGGTTAGGGTTAGGTTTAGGTATAGTGTTAGGGTTTGGTTGGGGTTAGGGTTAATTTAGGGATAGGGTTAGGGTAGATTTAGGGTTAGGTTTAGGGTTATGTTTATGTTTTGGTTAGTTTTAGGGACATTGTTAGTTTTAGGGTTAGGATTTGTGTTAGGTTTATAGTTATGTTTAGGTATAGTGTTAGGGTTTGGTTTTGGGTTAGCGTTAGTTTAGGGATAGGTTTAGGGTTAGATTTAGGGTTAGGTTTAAGGTAAAGTTTAGTGTTAAGGTTAGGGTTATTGATCGTGTTAGGGTTAGGTTTAGTGTTAGTGTTAGAACTAGGGTTAGGGTAAGGGTTAGGTTAGGTTTAGACTTACGGTTTGGGTTAGGGTTTGTGTTAGGGGTAGGGTTAATTTTAGGATTACGGCTAGGGAAAAGGTTAGTGTTATGGTTAGGCTTAGATTTAGATTTAGTGTTAGATTTAGGGTTATGGTAAGTATTAGGGTTAGGTTAACATTTATGTTAAATGTTAGGGTTAGTGTTAGGTTTAAGATTAAGATTAAGGTTAGGGTTTGAGTTAGTGTTAGGTTTTGGCTAAGTGTTAGTTTTAGGGTTAGAGTTAGGTTTCCAGTTAAGCTTTTTGTTAGGGTTTTTGTTAGGGTTAAGATTAGAGTTAATGTTAGGTTTAGGGTTAGCGTTAGGGTTAGTGTAAGAATTATGTTTATGGTTAGTTTTAGGGATATTGTTAGTTTTAGGGTTAGGATTTGTTTTAGGCTTAGGGTTTGGTTTAGGTATAGGGTTAGGGTTTGGTTTTGGGTTAGGGTTAAGTTAGGGATAGGGTTAAGGTTTGTTTTAGTGTTAGGGATAGGGTTAAATTTAGTGTTAGGGTTAGTGTTAGGTTTATGTTTAGTGTAAGGGTAGGGTTATTGTGAAGGTTAGGTTTAGGGTTAGTGTTAGGATTAAATATCGGTTTACTGTTTGTGTTATTGTTAGGGTTAAGGTAAGTGTTAGGGTTAAGGTAAGTGTTAGGCTTAGGGTTAGGATTAGTGTTAGGTTTAGGGTTAAGGTTAGGCTTAGAGTAAGTGTTAGGTTTAGGTTTAGGGTTAGGGTTACACTTAGTGTTAGGGTTAGGGTTAGGGTTAGGGTTAGGGTCATTTTAAGGATTAGAGATAGGTTTTGTGTTAATGTTAGGGTTAGGGTTGTGGTTAGGCTTATGGTTAGGGTTTGGATTTGGGTTAGGGTTAGGTATAGGGTTTGGGTTTGCTTCGGGTTAGATTTAGGTTTACGGTTATGATTGGGGTTTGGGTTAGGTTTAGGGATATGTTTGGGGTTTGGTTTGGATTAGGGTTAGGTTTAGGGTTTGTGTTAGTTTTAGATTTTGTATTAGGATTAAGGTTAGTGTTAGTGTTAGGGAGAGCTTTTGGTTTAAGGTTAGTTTTCTATTTAGGGATAGGTTTAGAGATAGGGTTAGCGATAGGTTATGATTAGGTTAGGGCTACTGTTATTTTTGGAGTTAAGCTTTTTTTTAGGGTTAGTGTTAGTGTTAGGGTTAAGATTAGATTATTGTTAGGGGTAGGGTTAGAGCTAGGATTAGAGTTCAAGTTTGTGTTAGGGTTAGATTTAGGTTTAGTGTTAGGGTTTGTTTTAGGGTTAGAGTTAGGTTTAGGATTAGGTTTAGTGTTAAGTTTAGGATTAGCATTAGGGATAGGGTTGGAGTTCGGTTTAGTGTTAGTGTTAGGGTTAAAGTTAATGTTAGGGTTAGGAATAAGGTTTGTTTAAGGATTAGGGTTTTGGTTAGGTTTAAGGTCACAGTTAGGGTTAGTTTAGGTTTAGGTTTAGGGTTAAGTTTACAGTTAGGGTTAGGTTTAGGGTTAGGGTTAGGGTTAGTGATAGGGCTAGGTTTTGGATTAGGTTTGGGACGAGTGTTAGGGTTAGGGTTAGTGTGAAGTTTTGTGCTATGGTTAGTGTTAGGGTTGCTGTAAGTTTTAGGGTTATGGTTAGTGTTAGAATTAGGGTTAGGGTAAGGGTTAGGTTGGGTTTAGAGTTATGGTTTGGTTTAGGATTTGTGTTAGGGTTAGGGTTAGGTTTAATATTAGAATTAGGGTTAAGTTAATGTAAGAATTAGTTTTAGGTTTAGAATTAGTGTTAGGGTTATTGTTAGGGTTAGGTTTGGTGTTAGGGTTAGTGTAGTGTTAGGTTAGGGTTAAGGTTAGGATTAGGTTAATTGTTAAATTTAGGGTTAGGGTTATATTTAGAGTTAGTGTTAAGGTTAGGGTTAAGGTTAGTGTAAGATTTAGGGTTACGGTTATGTTTTGGTTTAGTGTTAGGCTTAAGGTTCTTGTTTGTGTTAATGTTAGGGTTAGGGTTCGGGTTAGGGTTATGGTTACGATTTGGATTTGGGTTAAGTTTAGGGATAGTTTTTGGGTTAGTTTAGGGTTAGAGATAGGTTTATGGTTATGATTAGGATTTGGGTTAGGTTTAGGGATAGGTTTGTGGTTAGGTTAGTGTTAGGTTTAGGGTTAGGGTTTGTGTTAGGTTTAGATTTTGTATGAGGATTAGGGTTAACTGATAGGGTAAGGGATATGTTTTGGTTTAAAGTTAGTTTTCGAGTTAGAGATAGGTTTAGGGATAGGGCGAGTGTTAAGTTAGGGTTAGGTTAGTGTTAGATTAGGGTTACCGTTATGGTTATGGTTATGGTTTTTTAGGGTTTGTGTTAAGTTTAGGGTTAGGTTTATGGTTAGTGTTAGGGTTTGTGTTAGCATTAGTTTTAGGTTTAGGTTTAGGGTTATGGTTAAGGTTAGGATGATGATTAGGATTAGGGTTAAGGATAGGGTTGTGGTTTTTTGAGGGCCAAAGACAAGTCAAGATAGCACCTGGCACTTTGTCAGGATTAGTGGTTGATAAATAATGCCAGCGAGCCATTAAGATGATGAGATTCCTTAATGACTGACTGCTATATCTAGATGATGTTTATTAAGTTAAGCTGTGTGCAACTATTAAGATGATGAGTATTCCTTAATGACTAATTGATGGATCTAGATGATGTTAATTGAAACATGCTTTGTATAATGAGTTAGGTTTAAATACCTCTGCTGTCCTACAATAATACGGCTCCCGCTGTATCAACCTTCACAAGTTGCTTGTCATCCCCCAGTTATTTTACCCAGGCAGACTGCGGCAGATGGTGGCCCGTACAGGTAGCTCCTGGACACTTGGGGGTGAGTGATATAGTAGGCTGCCTGTCCCTGGAGATAGATGGGACAGGAGCAAAGCTGCATCTCTGGAAGCAGATAAGGTGCGAGGAAGGATGGCCACCTCAGGATAATGGAGAGGATTGATAAAGTATGTTTGTATCTTGTTTTGTCTTGGTGTGTTTTATTGTCTTTTTTACAAAAATATGGAAGGGGTGTTAAGTAAATTGTTAAGGGAAGGAGGCACCCCAGTGGAACCAAGAACAGTTAGGGCATACATTGATAAAAGCCCAGGAACTCTAGACAGAAAGAGGTAGAAAGTTCAGAGGAGAAAGGACTATCAGGGAAAAAATGCAACAAAAGGCTATTACTAAATACTTTTCGTCACCAGAGGGTGTGTTAAGCTGCGTGGCAGCTGCCATGTGCGCTAGCCAGTCGCGGGTGCAGCAGGGACTTTCCAGCCAGCGGCCCTTCCCTGCCCCCCACCATGGGACAGCCAGAGGATGGTGCACCTGGTGGCAGAGGATGCGCCCAGCGCCCCTGAAGTTTAGTCATTTCCATTGTCAATAACTACAATTGTTCTCCCACACCTGGAGGGTAATGAATAATAAGCAACATTAAGGCCTATTTCAAATGTAGAAAACCTTGAGATAATGTACTAAATTGTTCAGAAGGTTGTTTTCTTAGTGCCAGCTGGAATGCTACAGGATTTTCTTTAGCCATCATTGCCAGAGTTCCTGCCTTCATCCCAGTGCTGGTGAGGACGAGGATGATGGGATCTTCAGTGTTGCTGAGAACTGGAGGAGACTTCAGATCATCATAGCTGTTTCTGGTTCTGCTGCTACAGCTTAAGCTAGCTGCCTGCAGAAATTACCTGGACTGTGAACTTACCTGGACTGTGATTTAATTAATCTAATGAGGTTTGAACTTACCTGGACTGTGAACTTACCTGGACTGTGATTTACCTGAACTGTGATTTGATCTATTGAGGCAACAAATTGTAATGGTACCAGGGTATCTTTTCTGATGTTGTCATATGTGGCACAATTTTTCCAAGGGCTTCTTACTTGGAGCCATCAATTGGCTTGGTATCATGGCATTTTGTATCCTCCCCTTCTGCTTGTAGCAGATTATTTATGGTGTTTTTGTAAAAACCACTACGGTCGTTATCCACAAGTATGGCTGAGTGTGTTGGGCCGGTAGTCAAAGACGGGTAAGATCCAATTACAATGGTACCAACCTAAGACAAGAGGCTGACGATTTGAGGTCAGACCATCCAATGATGGGTAAGGACTATATGTAGGACAACCTAAAACAGGCACGGTCCCTAAGCAACATACTTGTTGTTTAATTAAACAACAAGGGGAGATGTTGAGGGCCACAGACAAGTCAAGATGGTGCCTGGCACTTTGACAGGAGGAGTGCTTTGGGAAGTAATGCCAGTGAGCCATTAAAATAATGGAGATAACTTAATGACTGACTGCTGTATCTAGATGATGTTAATTAACTTAAGCTGTGTGTAATTATTAAAATGATAAAATTTCCTTAATGACTAATTAATGTATCAAGATGATGTTAATTGAAACAAGCTGTGTATAATAAGTTAGGTATAAATACCTCTGCTGTCCTACAAAAAAGCGGCTCCCACTGTATCAACCTTCAAAAGTTGCTTGTAACCCCCTGGTTATTTCACCCAGCCAGACTGCTGAATGGTTTGTGTTAGTGTTAGGGTTAGAGTTAGGGTTGGGGTTAGGTTTAGGGTTAGAGTTAGGGTTAGTAATAGGATTAGGTTTAGGGTTAGGATTAGGGATTGTGTTAAGTTTAAAGGTAGGTTTAATGTTAGTGTTAGTGTTAGGGTTGGGGTTAGGGTTAGTGTTAGGATTAGTGTTAGGGTTAGTGTTACTGTTAGGTAAGGGTTAGGTTTAGGGTTAGGGTTTTGGTTAGTTTTATAGTTAGAAATAGGGTTAGGGTTAGTGTTAGTGTTAGGTTTAGTGTTAGGGTTAGGTTAAAGATTTATGTTAGAGATAGGTTTAGGTTTAGTGATAGGTTTACTAATAGAATTAGGGAAAAAATTAGGTTTAGGAGTAGGGTTAGTGTTACTGTTAGGGTTATCATTAGGGTAAAGGTTAAATTGAGTGTTAAGGTTAATGATAGGTTTAGGGTTAGGGTTAGGGTAGCGTTAGTGATATGTGTAGGTTAAGGATTAGGTTTAGGGCTAAAGGTAGGTTTAGGGTTAGTGTGAAGTTTAGTGATAGGGTTAGGGTTAGGGTTGGTGTTAAGTTTAGGGTTAGGGTTAGTGTTAGAATTAGGGTTAGGGTAAGGGTTAGGTTGGGTTTAGGGTTACAGTTGGGTTAGGATTTGTGTTAGGTTTAGTGTTAGGGTTAGTGTTACAGTAATATGAGGGTTAGGGTTAGGTTTCCTGTAAGGGTTAGGTTTAGGTTTAGAATTAGTGTTAGTGTTAGTGTTAGGGTTGGGGTTAGTGTTAGAGTTAGGGTGAAGTTAGGGTTAGTGTTAGGGTTAGGGTTATTATTTGTCATAGGTTTAGGGTTAAGGTTAGGGTTAGGGTAATGGTTAGAGTTAGGGTTTGTGTTAGCTTTAGTGTTAAGGTTAGGGGTAGTGTTGGTGTTAGGCTATATATTAAGGTTCTGGTTATGGTTATGTTTTGTGTTAGTGTTAAGGTTAGGGATAGGGTTGGGGTTAGTGTAAGCACTAAGTTAACTCTTAAGGAGTAGTGTTAGTGTTAGGTTTAGGGTTAGGACTTGTGTTAGGGTTAGCGAAAGGGTTAGGTTTAGGGTATGTTTTAGGTTTAGGTTAGGGTCAGGGTTAGGGTTAGGCTTTTTGTTAGAGTTATTGTTAGGTTTAGGATAACAGTTACAGTTATGGTTAGGATTAATGGTAGTTTGGTTTAGGGTTATGTTTAGGGTTAGTGTTAGTGTTAGGGTTAGTGTTAGGTTTAGAGATAGGGTTAGGGTTAGAGTAAGGGTTATTTTTAGGGTTAGTGTTAGGTTTAGGGTTAGTGTTAGGGTTAGGATTAGGTTTGGAATTAGTGTTAGTGTTACGGTTAGGGTTAGGATTAGGTTTAATGTTAGGTTTTGTTGTAGGGTTAGGTTTAGATTTACATTTACATATATGGTTATGGTTAGCTTTAGGGTTAATTTCATTTTTAGTGTTAGCGTTAGTGTTAGGGTTAGGGTTAAGGTTAAGGTTTGTGTTTGGGTTAGGTTTAGGGTTAGGGTTAGGGTTAAGGTTAGGGTTATGTTTAGGATTAGGTTTAGGGATAGAGTTGCAGTTAGTGTTAATGTTAGTTTTATCATTAGGGTATGTGTTAGGGTTAGAGTTAGGGTTGAAGTTTGGTTTAGGGTTAGTTTTAGGGTTAGTGTTAGGGTTAGGGTTAGGTTTAGGGTTAGGATTAGGGATGCTGTGAAGGATAAAGATGGGTTTAGGATTAGTGTTAAGGTTAGGTTTAGGGTTAGGGATAGTATTAGGTACAGTGTTAGGGTTAGTGTTACAGTTAAGTAAGGGTGAGGGTTAGGGTTAGGGTTAGGGATTGGGTTAAGTTTTGTGTTAGAGATAGGTTTAGGGTTAATGATAGGGTTAAGAATAGGATTAGGGATAAAGTTAAGTTTAGGATTAGGGTTAGGTTTAGTGTTACGGTTAGGGTTATGGTTAAATTAAGTTTTAGGCAGAGTGTGTTAGGGTTAGGGTTAGGGTTAATGTTAGGTTTAGATTTAGGTTTAGGGTTAGAGTTAGTGTAAGGTTTAGGGTTAGATTTAGTTTTAGTCTTAGTGTTAGGTAAGGGTTAGTGTTAGTGTTTTTTTAGTGTTATTGTTAGGGATAGGTTTAGTGTAAGGTTTAGGTAAAATTTAGCGTTAGGGTTAGGTTAGGTTTAGGGTTAACTTTTAGATTAGGGTTTGTGTTAGTGTTAGGTTTAGGGTTAGCTTTAAAGTTAGGAGTACAGTCAAGGTTAGGGTTAAAATAGGTTTAGGTTTCGTGTTAGGGTAACAAATAGGATAAGGGTTAGAATTAGGAATAGGGCTAAAGATAGGGTTAATTTTACTGTTAGAGTTAGGGTTCGCCTAATGGTTAGGTTTAAGTTTATGGGTAGGCTTAGAATTAGAGTTAGTGTTAGTTTTAGGGTTAGGTTTAGGTTAAATGTTACGTTTAGAGTTATGGTTAGGTTTAGGGTAAGTGATAGGGTTAGGATTGGTGTTATCGTTAGCGTTAGGTTTAAGTTAGGCTTATTGTTAGGGTTAGGTTAGGCTTAGTGTTAGGGTTAGTGTTAGTGTTAGGGCTAGAGTTAGGTTTAGGGAAGAATTAGTGTTAATGTTAGGTTAGGTTTAAGGTTAAGTTTTGGGTTAGGGTTTGTTTTGGGTTAGGTTTAGTATTAGGGTTAGGGTTAGGGTTTGGGTTAGGGTTAGGTTTAGGGTTAGGTTTAGGTTAGGTTTGGAGTTAAGGTTTGGGTTAGGGTTTGTGTGAGAGTTAGGTTTAGTGTTATTGTTAGGTTTACCGTTGGGGTTCTGGTTAGGGTTACAGCTAGGTGGGTTTAGTGTCAGAATTAGTGTTAGAGTTAGTTTTAAGGTTATGGTTTGATTTAGTGTTAGGGTTAAACTTAGGATTAGGTTTAGTGTAAGTGTTAGGGTTAGAATTAAAATTAGTTTGAGGGTTATGATTAGGGTTAGGATTAGGTTTGGTGTTAGGGTTAGGAGTAGGCTTAGAGTTAGGGTTAGTGTTGGTGTTAGAGTTCGGGTTAGTGTTAGGGCTAGGGTTAAGTTTAGAGTTAGGGTAAGCCTTAGGGTTAAGATTAGGGTTACAGTTATAGTTAGTGTTAGGTTTAGGGTTAGGGATAGTGTTAGTATATATTTTAGGGTTAGGATTAGGTTTAGTGTTAGTGTTAGGGTTAGTGTTACATTTTGTGTTAATGTTAGTGTTAGTGTTAGGGTTAGGGTTAGGTTTAGTGTTAGTGTATGTTTGAGGGTTAGGGTTAGGTTTAGTGTTAGTGTTATGGTTAGGGTTAGGGTTTGTGTTAATGTTAGTGTTAGTGTTAGGTTTAGGGTTAAGTTTAGTATTCACAGTAGTGTTAGGTATAGGATTAGGGTTAGGTTAGGGTTAGGGTTTGGATTAGGGTTTGTGTTAGGGTTAGATTGTGTCTTAGGCTTAGGGTTAGTGTCAGTGTTAGTGTTAGGTTTTTGTTTATGGTTAGTTTTAGAGTTAGGGGTAGGATAAGTATAAGGGTTAACTTTACGTTAGCCTTAGTGTTAGGGTTAGATTGGGATTACTATTATGGTTAGGGTTAGGGTTTATGTTAGGATTAGGGTTAGGGTTAGGTTTAGGGTTAGGCTTGTGTTAGTGTTCCTGATAGGGTTACGGTTAGAGTTAATTTTAAAGTTAAGTTTAGGTTTAGGTTTAGTTTAAGGTTCAGGTTTAGTGTGAGATTTAGTGTTATGGTTATAGTTAGGGTTAGTGTTAGGTTTAGGTTTAGGGTTTGTGTTAGGGTTTGGGTTAGGGATAAATTTATGGTTAGGTTTAAGGCTAGGTTTAGGGTTAGGTTTACAGTTAGTGTTAAGTTTAGATTTAGGACTTCTGTTAATGTTAGGATTAGGTTTTGGGTTAGGTTTATGGTTTCGTTTAGGTTTCACGGTAAGTTTAGAGATAGATTTAGGTTTAGGTTAGGGTTAGTGTTAGCATTTGGATTTTTGTTAGGTTTAGATAATGTGTTAGGGTTAGGGTTAGTGTTATGTTTAGGGTTAGGTTTTGGGTTAAGGTTAGTTTTACAGTTAGGGTTAGGATTACATTTACCACTATGTTAGGTGTAGGGTTTGGTTAATATAGGATTAATTTTATGCTTCGAGTTAGGGTTTGTGTTAGTGTTGTGTATGTGTTAGAGTTACAGTTAGTTTTAAAGTTATGGTTAGTGTTAGTGTTAGGGTTACAGTTAGGGTTAGAGGTAGGGTTTGTTTTATGATGACAGGGTAGGGTTTGGTTTAGAATTAAGTTTAGGGTTACTGTTAGAATTAGCATTAGGGTTATGTTTGGGGTTTGTGTTAGTGTTAAGGTTAGGGTTAGTGTTAGGGTTATGGTTAGGGTTAGGGCTTGTGATAGGATTAGGGATAGGTTTAGGTTTATAATTAGATAAAGGTTAGTGTTAGGGATAGTGTTATGGTTAGTGTTAAGGTTACGGTTAGGTTTAGGGTTAACATTAGGGTTAGGGTTAGGGTTAGGGTTAGGCTAAGTCTTATTGTAAGGTTTAGGGTTATGGTTAGTGTTAGTTTTAAGGTTAGGTTTAGTGTATGTGTTAGGGTTAGTGTTTGTATTAGGATTAGGGTTAGGTTTATGGTTAGACTTATGGTAAAGTTTTGGGTTAGTGTTAGGATTAGGGTTAGTTTAATGTTAGGGTTATGATTATGATTAGAATTAGAAATAGTTTTAGAGTTAGGGTTAGTTTTAGGGTTAGTGTTAGGGTTAAGGTTAGTGTTTCTGTTAGGGTTAGGTTTAGGCTTAGTTTTAGGTTTAGAGATTGGGTTAGGGTTAGGATTAGGATTAATTTTAGGTTGAGGTTTAAGTTTAGGTTTAGGGTTAGTGTAAGTGTCAGGTTTGGAATTAGGGTTAGTGTGAGTGTTATGGTTACGGTTAATTTTAGAATTAAATTTGCGATTAGGGTTAAGGTTAGGGTTAGGGTTAGGGTTAGGTTTAGGTTTGGGGTTGGTGTTTATGTTGCAGTTAGGATTAGTGTTAGGGTTAGTGTTAGATTTAGTGTTAGGGTCTGTTTTAAGTTTAGAATTAGGGTTAGGGTTAGGGTTAGTTTTACGGTTAGTGTTACTGTTAGGGTTAGGCTTAGTGTTAGGTTTATGGTAAGTGTTAGAGTTACAGTTAGGGTTGGGGTAAATGTCAGGGTTAGTGTTACAAATAAAGGTAGAGGGCTGGGGATGTGGTCAAGCAGTAGTGCGCTCGCCTGGCATGCGTGCAGCCTGGGTTCAATCCTCAGCACCACATATAAAGATGTTGTGTCTGCCCATAACTAAAAAATAAATATTAAAAAATTCTCTCTCTCTCTTCTGTCTCTCTCTCTAAAAATATTTTTAAAAAATTAAAAATAAAGGTAGATTTAGTGTTAAGTTTAGGGTTAGGGTTTGTGTTAGAGTTATAGTTACTCTTAGGGTTATGGATAGGATTAGGGTTAGAGTTACAGGTAAGGTTAAGTTTAGGGTTAATATTAGGGTTATAGTTAAGGTTAGTATTAGGTTTAGTGTAAGGTTAGTGTTAGCAATAGTGTTAAAATTAGGTTTAGTGTTAGGATTAGAGTTCGTGTTATGGTTACGGTTATGGATAGGGTTAGGGTTATTTTAGTTTTAGGGTTAGTGTTAGGGTTATGTTTATAGTTAGTGTTAGGTTTCAGTTTAGGATTAGGTTTAGTTGTAGGTTTAGGGTTAGGTTTAGTTTTATGGTTAGTTTTAGATATTGGGTTAGGTTTTGGGTTAGAATTATGGTTAGGATTATGATTTTGGTTAGTATTCGGGTTAGGTTAACAGTTAGGATTTGTGATAGGTTAGGTTTAGGGTGAGGGTTTGGATTTGTGTTAGGGTTAGTTTAAGGTTAAGGGTTAGGTTAAGGGTTTGAGTTAGTGTTAGGGTTAGGTTTTGGTTTAAGATTAGTTTTAGAGTTAGGGTTAGGTTTAGAGTAAGGGTTAGAGTTAGATTAGGGTTAGGATTAGATGAGGGTTAATGTTATGGTTAGGGTTAGGGTTTGTGTTAGATTTAGGGCTAGGGTTAGGGATAGGGTTAGTGTTTGGGTTTGGGTTAGGGTTTGTTTAGGGTTAGGGTTAGGGTTAGGCTTAGAATTAGTGTCAGGCTTATGGTTAGTCTAAGGGTTAAAGTTAGGGTTAGGTTTAGGGTTAGTGTTATGGTTAGGGTTAGGTTTTGTGTTAGGGTATGGTTAGTGTTAGTGTTAGGTAAGTGTTAGTGTTAGGTTTTGGTTTAGAGTTAGAGTTAGGAAAAATTAGGGTTAGGAATAAGTTAGGTTTATGGTTAAGTTTTGGGTTAGTGTTGTGTTAAAACTAGGTTTCATGATACATTTAGTGTCATGGTTCGAGTAACTGTTAGTTTTAGAATTAGGGTTAGTTTTAGGTTTAGTGTCAGGGTTAGTGTTAGGGTTAGGGTAGGGTTAGGTTAGGGTTAGCTTTAGGGTCAAATTTAGGTTTAGGGTTAGTGTACAGTTAAGGGGTAGTATTAGGTGTAGTGTGTTAGGATTACGGTTAGTGTTAGGGTTAAATTTTCAGTTAGGGTTAATGTTAGGTTAGGGTTAGGTTTAGCTTTGGGTTTTGTGTTTGTGTTATGGTTAGGGTTTGCATTATGGTTAGTGTTATATTTAGGGTTAGGGTTTGTGTAATGGTTAGAATTAGGATGAGGTTTAGGGTTAGGGTTAGTTTAACAGTGAGTGTTACTGTTAGGGCTAGGGTTTGTGATAGGTTTAGGGTAAATTTTAGAGTTAGGGTTAGGGTTGGGGTAAGTTTCAGGGTTATGGTTAAGGATAAAGGTAGAGTTAGTGTTAGGTTTAGGGTTAGGCTTTGTGTTAGTGTAAGTGTTAAGGTTAGATTTAAGTTTAGGGTTAATGTAAGGATTAGGGTTAAAATTTATCTTAGGGTAAGTGTTAGGGTTATGTTTACAGTTAGGATTTGAGTTAGTGTTAGGGTTTGGGTAACTTTAGGGTCAGGGCTATGGTTAGGGTTTGTGTTAGGATTAGATTTAAGGTTACAGTTAGGGTTAGGATTAGTTTTAGGTTTAGGGTTAGGGGTAGGGTTAGGGATAGAGTTAGTGTTAGGTTGAGATTTAGGGAAAGTGTTATGGTTAGGTTTAGTTTTATTGTAATGGTTAGATTTAGGGTTAGTGTTAGGTTTAGGGTTAGGTTTAGGTTTAGGGATAGTGTTAGGGTTAAAAATAGGTTTAGGTTTAGTGTTAGGTTACTAACACAATAAGGGTTAGAGTTAGGGTTCGGTTTAGGGTTAGTTTTAGTATCAGGGTTAGGGTTAGGTTTAGGTTTAGGGTAAATGATAGGGTTAGGGTTAAGGGTACAGTTAGAGTTAGTGTTAGGGTTAGGTTTAGGGTTAGTGTAAGGGTTAGGGTTACATTTAGGTTTTGGTTTAGTGTTAGGGTTATGTTTTGTTTTACGTTTAGTTTTATGTTTAGGGTTAAGTTTACTGTTATGGTTAGGATTAGCATAAGGGTAAGGCTTGGGGTTTGGGTTACTGTTAGGGTTAAGGTTAGGGTTAAAATTAGGGTTAGGATTAAGGTTTGTCTAAGTGTTAGAGTTAAGGTTAGGTATAAGGTTATGTTTAGGATTAGGTTTACTTTAGTCTTAGGGTTAAGTTTAGTGTTAGGGTTACGGTTAGTGTTAGTGTTACTGTTAGGATTAGGGTTATGATTCATATAATGGTTAAGGTTAAGTTTTGCTTTAGGTTTAGGTTTAGTGTTAGGGTTAGCGTTAGGGTTAGTGTTAGTGTGAGGGTTAGGGTTTGGTTTAGGTTTAAGTGTACTGTTAGTTTTTTGGAGAGGTTTAGGGTTAGGGTTAGAGTGAGGGTTAGGTTTAGTGTTAGGGCTAGGGTTAGGGTGAGGTTTAGGGTGTGAGGCTTAGGGTTATGGTTAGGGATATGGTTAAGGTTAATGTTAGGGTGAGAGATAGGGTTCATATTAGGGTTAGGGTTACAGTTAGTGTTAGAGATAGGGTTAGTTGTAGGTTAGGTTTAGGGTTACGGTTTGGGTTATGGTTTGTGTTAGGGTTAAAGTTAGGGTTAGGGTTATGTTTATTGTTACTGTTAGTGTTATAGTTAGTGTTAGCATTACTGTTAGGTTTAGAGTTAAGTTTAGTGTTAGGTTTAGGGTTTAGTGTAGCGTTAGTTTTAGGGAAAGTGTTATCGTTAGGTTTAGGTTTAATGTTAGGCTTACGGTTATTGTTATGGTTAGGTTTAAGGTTAGTTTTAGATTTAGGGTTACTGTTAGGGTTAGGTTTAGGGTTAGGGTTAGTGTTTGTGTTAGGTTTAGGGTTAGTGTTACGGTTTCTGTTAGGGATAGGGTTAGATTTACTCTTAGGGTTACAAATAGGATTAGGGTTTGAGTTAGGTTTAGGGTTATTGTTAGTAATACTGATAGGGTGAGGGTTAGGGTTAGGGTTAGTGTTAGGTTTTGTGTGAAGTTTAGGTTTAGGGTTAGAGTTAATGTTATGTTTATTGTTAGGGTTAGGGTTAGGGTTAGTGATAGGATTATGTATGGGTTTAGGCTTAGAGTTAGGGTTAGGTTAGGTTTAGGGTTAGTGTTACTTTTAGTATTAGGTTAGTTTAGGGTTAGAGAAGGGTTAAAGTTAGGGTTAGGTTAGGTTTTGGGTTAGAGATTTGGTAAGGGTATGTTTTAGGTTTAGTGTTAGTGTTACGATTAAGGTTATGTTTCAGGTTAGGGTTAGGTTTAAAGTTAGGGTTATTGTTATGTTTACTGTTAGGGTTAGTGTTACAGTTAGGGTTAGGGTTAGGTTTAGTGTTAGGGTTAAAGTTATGTTTAGGGTTAGTGTAAGAGTCGGGTTAGTTTTGTGGTTAGGGTTAGTGTTAGGGTTAGTGTTAAGGTTGGGTTTAGGATTATGTTTCATGTTAGGGTTAGTGTTATGGTTAGGGTTCAGTAAGTGTTATGGTTAGGGTTGGGGTTAGTGTTAGTTTAGGGTTAAGTTTAGGGTTAGGGTATGTTTTATGTTTAGGTTTAGGTTTACGGTTAGATTTAGTGTTAAGGTGAGGGTTAATAGAAGTGTAAACATAAGGGTTATGTTTCGGTTTAGGGTTAGTGTTTGGATTAGGGTTAGGGTTTGTGTTAATGTTAGGTTTAGGGTTAGGGTTAGTTTTATGATTTCAGTCAGGATTTGGGTTAAGTATAGGAATAGGGTTAGGGTTAGGATAGGGTTATTGTTAGGGATAGGTTTTGTGTTAGGTTTAGATTTTAGTTAGGGTTATGGTTAGTGTTAGGGTGAGGGTTAGCTTTTGGGTTAAGGTTAGCTTAACATTAGGGATAGTGTCAGTGTTAGCGTTAGGTTAGGTTTAGGGTTCGGCTTAGGTTAGGATTACTCTTATGGTTAGGGTTAGGGATTGTGTTAGAGTTAGAGTTAATGTTAGGGTTAGAGGTAGGTTTAGGGTCAGGGTTAGGATTATTGTTAGTGTTAGGATTTGTGTTAGGATTAGTGTTAGGTTTACGGTTAGGGTTAGTTTTTGGGTTAGGATTAGTGTTAGGGTTATGATTCATTGTAGGGTTAGATTTAATATTAGTGTTAGGGCTTAGTCTTTGTGGTAGGGTTAGGGTTAGTGTTAGTGGTAGGGTTATGGTTAGGGTTCGCTATGTGTTAGGGTTCAGGTTACAGTAATTTATAGAATTAGTGTTAGGGTTAGGTTCAGGGTTTCGGTTAATGTAAGAGTTAAGTAAAGGTTAGATTTAGGGTTAGTGTTAGATTTAGGGTTATGGTTCCTGTTAGGCTTAGGATACTTTTAGGGTTAGGTTTAGGGTTTGTGTTAGGGTTAAGTTAGGGTTAGGGTTAGAGTTTTTTATAGGTTTAGGGCTCTGTTAGGTTTAGGGTTGTGTTAGAGTTAATTTAGGGTTAGGGTTAGGGTTTGTTATATGGTTAGGGTTACCTTAGGTTTAGGGTTTTGTTAGGGTTAGGGTTAGGGTTAGAGTTACAGTTTTGTTATGGTTATGGTTAGGTTTAGAGTTAGTGTTATTGTTATTGTTAGGGTTACTGTTTGGTTAGAGTTAGCGTTAGGTTTAGGGTTTGTGTTAGGTTTAGGGTGAGTGGTATTGTTAAGTTTAGGGTTAAAGTTATGATTAGGTTTAGGGTTAAAGTTTGGGTTTGGGTTAGTATTACGGTTAGGGTTAGGGTTAGAATTAGGGTTAAGATTAGAATTAGGTTTAGTGTTAGTGTTAAAGTTAGGTTTAGGTTTTGTGTAAGGGTTAGATGTAGAATTAGGTGTAGTGTGAGTGTTGGGTTTAGGGTTAGGGTAAGTGTTAGGGTTAGGGTTAGGTTTAGAGTTAGGTTTTATTTTAGGGTTAGTGTTAGGTTTTGGCTTAGGGTTCGGGTTATTGTTAGGGTTCTTTTAGGGTTAGTGTTAGGGTTAGAATTAGGGTTATTGTTACAGTTAAGATTCGGGTTTGTGTTAGTTATAGGATTAGGGTAAGCTTAGGGTTATGGTTAGGGTTTGTGTTAGGGTTAGATTTTGTGTTAGGTTTAGGTTTAGTGTTAATCTTAGGGTTAGATTTTGGTTAAAGGTTGGTTTTAGATTTAGGGTTAGGGTTAGGTTAAGGGTTAGAGTTAGGTTAGCATTTCGGTTAGTGTTAGATTTTGGTTACTGTTATGGTTAGGATTAGGGTTTGTGTTAGGGTTACGGTTAGTGTTATGGTAGGGTTATTGTTAGAATTTGTGTTGGGGTTACATTTAGGGTTAGGGTTTGTGTTAATGATTGTGGTAGGTTTAGGATTATGTTTAGATTTAGTGTTGATTCTAGGTATAGGGTAGGTTTATGTTTAGGGTTAGGGTTACGATTAGGATTATTGTTAGCGTTAGAGTTTGGTGTTGGGTTAGTGTTAGGTTTAGTTTTAGGGTTAGGGTTAATGTTATGGTTAGGTTTAATTTTTGTGTAAGGTTTAGGGTTAGGGTTAGTGTTACAGTTAGGGTTAAGGGTATGGCTAGTTTTAGGGTTAGATTTAAGGTTAGTGTTAGGGTTAGGGTTAGGGTTACAATTGGTGTTAGGGATAGGGTAAGGTTTCGTGTTAGGGTTAGTTTTAGGGTTAGGGTTATTGTTTAAGGTTAGTGTTAGGTTTAGGTTTAAAAGTAGGGTTAGGCATAGTGTTAGGGTTACAATTGGTGTTAGGGATAAGGTAAGATTTCGTGTTAGGGTTAGTTTTAGGGTTAGGGTTATTGTTTAAGGTTAGTGTTAGGTTTAGGTTTAAAAGTAGGGTTAGGCATAGTGTTAGGATTAGGTTTATGGTTAGTGTTATGATTAGGGTTAGGGTTTGTATTAGTGTTAGGATTAGGTTTAGTGTTAGAGATAGGGAAAGTGTTAGAATTTGGATAAGTTTAGTGTTAGTGTTATGGTTAGGGTTAGGGTTAGTGTTAGGTTTAGGTTTAGGGTTAGTGTTAGGTTTCGTGTTAGGGTTAGTATAATTGTTAGAGTTATGGATGGAGTTACATTAGTGTAGGGTTAGTTTCAGTGTTAGGGTTAGAATTAGGGTTTTGTTCGTGGTAGGATTAGGGTGAGGTTTAGGTTGAGGTATAGTGTTAGGGTTAATGTTAGGGTTAAATTAATGTTAGAATGAGAGTTATTGTTAGGGTTAGGTGGAGGGTTAGGGTTAGGTTAATTGTTAGGTGTAGGATTAGTTTTACGTTTAGAGTTAGTGTTATTAATAGGGTTAGGGTGAGGATTAGTGTAATGTTAACAGTTAGGGTTGGGTTTAAGTTTAGTGTTAGGGTTAGGGTTTGGTATAGATTTATGGTAAGGGTTAGGATTAGGGTTATTTTTATGGTTCGATTTAGCTGTAGTGTTAGATTTGTGGTTAGGGTTAGTGTGAGGTTTAGAGTTAGGGATAAGTTTAACATTACTGTTACCATTAGGTTAGGGTAATTTTAGGGTTAGGTTAGCGTTAGGATTTGGTTTGGGTTTCCCTTAGGGTTAAGTTTAGGGTTATGGTTATTTTTAGTATTAGGGTTAGGGTTAGAATTAGGGTTCGTGTTAGAGTTAGGGTTAGGGTTTTGTTTAGGGTTAATGTTAGTGTTAGCATTAGTGTTAGGGTTAGTGTTAAGGTTAGGGTTAGAGTTAGGGTTAGTATTAGGTTTAGGGTTAGGGTTATAGTTTATGTTTGCTTTAGGGTTAGGGTAAGGGTTAGGTTTAGTCTAAATGTTAGGTTTAGTGTTAGGTTTAGGGTTAGTGTTAGGGTTAGGTTAAGTTTTGTGTTAGAGTTAGGGTTAGATTAGGGTGAGCATTAGGGTTATGGTTAAAATTCAGTTTAGGCTTAGGGTTAGGGTTAGATTAGTGTAAGGGTTTGGGTTTCGGTTTTTGTAGTGTTCAGGTTAGGGTTAGTGTTAGGTTTAGTGTTAAGTTTAGTGTTAGAGTTATCTTTAGGGTTAGGGTTTAGATTACTGTTATGGTTAGGCTTACTGTTCCTGTTAGGAATAGAGTTGGTTTTCATGTTAGAATTAGGGTTAGGTTTAGGGTTAGGTTAGATTTAGGGTTGTGGTTTGAGTTAGTGTTAGGTTTTGGCTTAGGCTAAGTGTTAGCAGTAGGGTTAAGTTTAGGATTAGTGTTAGGATTATGGTTACAGTTAGGGTTAGTGTTAGGTTAAGGGATAGGGTTAAGTTTCGGATTCTTGTTAGGGTTAGCTGTAGGGATAGGGTTAGGATTCGTGTTAGATTTAGGGTTAGGGTGATTTTTAGGATTAGTGTTATGGTTAGATTTAGGGTCAGGGTTAGGGTTATGGTTATTGTTAGGATTCAGGTTAGAGTTAGAATTATGCTTAGGTTAGGGTTAGTGTTAGGGTTTTGTTAGGGTTATATTAAGGGTTAATATTAGAATTATGGTTAGTGTAATGGTTAGGGTTTCAGTTAGGATTATGGTTAGGGAAAAAGGTAAGATTAAAGAAAGGTTTAGGTTATTGTTATGGTTAGTGTTAGGGTTAGCGTTAGTGTTAGGGTTAGGTTTAGGTTTGCAGTTAGTGTTAGGTAAGGGTTAGGGTGAGGGTCAGATTTAGTGTTATGGGTATGATTAGGGTAATGGTTAGTATTAGGGTTCATTTTAGATTTAGGTTTAAATTTAGTGTAAGAATTTGTGTTAGGCTTAGTTTTAGGTTTAGGATTTTTGTTAGGGTTATGGTTAGGGTTAGGATTAGGTTTGGTATTAGAGTTATGATTAGGGTTAGTGTTTGTGTGAGGGTAAGTGTAGTGTTAGGGTTAGGTTTATGGTAAGAGTTAGTGTTAGGGTTAGGTTTTTTTTAGGCTTAGACTTACGGTAAGGTTTAGGGTTAGGGTTGGGGTTAGTGTTAGTGTTTGTGTTAGGGGTAGTGTTAGGTTTATGGTTGCATTTAGGATTAGGTTTAGAGTTAGGATTGTCTTAGGTTTAGGCTTAGTGTTAGGATTAGGGTTAGGGTTAGTGTTAGGTTTAGGGTTACGGTTAAGGTGAGAATTAGAGTTAAAGTTAGCGTTAGGTTTTTTATTAAGTTAAGGATTATGGTTAGGTTTAGGTTTATTGTTGGTTTTGGATTAGGGTTAGGGTTATTTTTAGGTTTAGGTTTAGTGTTAGGGTATGTGTTAGGGTTAGGTTAAAGGTTAGGGATAAGTTTAGGATTAGAGTTAGGTTTAGGGATAGGTTTTGGGTTAGTTTTAGTTTGAGGGTTAGTGTGTTAGGTTTAGGGTTCGGGTTAGTGTTAGTGTTAGGGATAGGTTTAGGGTTAGGGTTAGTGTTAGGGTTAGGGTTAGGTATAAAGTTAGGTTTAGGGTTAGGGTTAGGGTTAGGTTTAGTGTAACATTTTTTGTTAGTGTTAGGGTTAGGGTTAAGGATAGTGTTAGAGATAGGTTTAGGTTTAGTGTTAGGGTTAGGGTTAGGATTGATGTAAGTGTTAAAGTTAGGATTAGAATTAAGGTTAGTGTTAGGTAAGGGTTAGGGTTATGGTTAGGTTTCATGTTTATGTTATGGATAGGGTTAGGGTTCGGGTTAGGTTTAGGGTTATTTTTAGAGTTAGGTTTAGTGTTAGTATTAGGGTTACTGTTAGGTTTACGGTTAGGTTTTGTGTTAGGTTAAATATTAGGGTTAGGTTTTATGTTAGGATTAGGTTTAGGTTTACAGATAGGATTAGGGTTTGAGATATGGTTAGGGTCAACGTTAGGGTTAGTATTAGGTTTATGGTTCTAGTTAGGTTTAGGGTTATGGTTAGTGTTTGTGTTTATGTTAGAGTTAGGGTTAGTGTTAGGGTTAGGGATATGGTTACGATTTGTGTTAGGGTTTGAGTTAGTGTTAAAGGTAGGTTTAAAATTAGGTTTAGGGTAAGTGTTAGGGTTAGGGTTAGACTTACAGATAGATTTAGTGTTAAATTTAAGGTTAGAGTTAGGGTTAATGTTAGGGTTTGGATTATAGTTAGGTTTAGGGTTAGTTTTAGGATAACAGTTAGGGTTTGTGTTAGGTTTGGGTTAGGTTTAATTTTATGGTTATGGTGAGGATTTTAGGGTTATTTTCAGGGATAGGTTAGGGTTAGGCTTTGTGTTAGTGTTAGATTTATGGTAAGGTTTTGGGTTTGGTTGTTGGTAGTGTTAAGGTTAAGATTAGGGTTAGTGTTAAGGTTAGTTTCGGGGTTAGATTTAGAGTTAGGGTTTGAGTTAGGTTTGGTTCATTGTTTTGGTTACGGTTAGGGTTTGTGTTTGGGTTATGTTTAGTGTTCGGGTTAGGGTTAGGATTTGGGTTAGGTTAGTGTTAGGGTTAGGGTTAATGTTAGGGTTTGTGTTAATGTTAAGACTAGGATTAGTCTTAGGGTTAGGGTGAGGGTTAGGGTTTGGTTTAGTTTTAGGGCTATTTTTAGGATAAGAATTAAGTTTACGTTTAGTGTTAGGTTTAGGATTAGTGTTAGGGTCAGGATTAGGGATCAAGTTAGTTTAGGGAGAGGTTTAGGGTTAGTTTTAAGGTTATGGTTCAGGTTAGAGTTAGTGTTAGTTTTAGGGTTAGGGTTAGGTTTAGTGTTAGGTAAGGGTTAGTGTTAGGTTTATGGTGAGGGTTAGGGTTAAGGTTAGTTTTGAAGTTAGGGTTAGGGTTTGTCTTAGATTAAGCGTTAGGGTTAGGGTTTGTGTTTGGTTAGATTTAGGGTAAGGTTTACGGTTTTTGTTTGTGTTAGTGTTAGAGTTAGGTATAGGGTTATGGTTAACATTATTTTTATGGTTAGGGTTAGGGTTAGTGTTAAGTTAGGGTTAGGGTTAGAGTTAGCATATGGTTAGTGTTATTATTAGGGTTAAGTTTTGTTTTATTGTTAGTGTTAGGGTTAAGGATATGGTTTCTCTTAGGTTAGTGTTAGGGTTAGGATTAGGTTTAGGGTTAGGTTTACGGTTAGGGCAAATGTTATTTTTTGGATTATATTTAGGGTTAGGATTATGGTAAGGGTTAGTGTTAGGATTAGGTTTAGGGTTAATTTTAGGTTTAGAATAAGGGTTAGGGTTTGTGTTAGTGGTAGGCTTAGTTTAAGGGTTAGGTTTAGGGATAGGGATATGGTTAGGATTTGCGATAGGGTTAGGGTTTGTGTTTTGGTTAGTGTTAGATTTTGTGTTAGGGTTAGGGTTAGGGTTAGGATTATGGTAAGTGTTAGGTTTATGGTTACAGTTAGGATTAGTGTTATATTTAGGGTTAATGTTAGTTTTAGGTTCAGGGTTAGAGTTAGATTAAGGTTGAGGGGTATTCTAAGGGTTATGGTTAGGGTTATGGTTAGTGTTAGGGGTATAGTTAGAGAGTGTTAGGTTAGGGCTAGGGTTATATTTAGAGTTAGTGTTAGGTTTACTGTTAGTGTTAGGGTTATGGTTACTGGAATTTTTAGATTTAGAGTTAGGGTTACGGTTTGTGTTTGGGTTAAGTTTAGGTTTAGGGTTAGTTTTATGGTTAGTGTTAGGGTTAGGGGTTAGTGTTACGGTTAGGGTATCGGTTGGGTTTAGTGTTTGTGTTAGTGTTAGAGTTAGAGTAAGTGTTACGGTTAGGGTTAGGGTTATGGTTTGATTTGGTTTTAGGTTTAGTGTTAGGTTTAGGGTTAGAGTAAATGTTAGGGTTAGGGTTAGATTTAGGGTTAGTGTTTCTGTTAGGTTAGGGTTTATGTTACAGCTAGGGTTAGGGTTAGGATAGAATTAGGGTTACGGTTAGGATTCGGGTTAGGGTTTTGGTTAGGGTTAGATTAGAGTTACGGTTAGTGTTAAGTTTTGTGTTAGGGTTAGATTTACAGTTACGGTTAGGGTTAGTGTAATTGTTAGGGTTAGATTTAGGGTAATGTTTAGGTTACAGTTAGGATTAGCATTAGGGTTAGGGTTGGGGTTTGGTTTAGTGTAAGCGTTAGGGTTAGGGTAAGTGTTTGTGTTAGGTTAGGGTTAGTGTTAGGGTTAGGGGTAGGTTAGGGTAAGTTTTAAGGTTAGGATAGGGATCAGTTAAGTGTTAGCATTAGTGTTAGGGTTCAAGTTAGTTTTAGAGATAGGTTTAGGGTTAGTTTCAAGATTAGGGTTATGGATAGCATTAGGGTTAGGTTTAGGGATAGAAGTAGATTTAGGGTAAGATTTAGGGTTAGGGTTAGGTTTAGTGTTAAGTTTAGGGTTAGTTTAAAAAGTAGGGTTAGGGTGAGGGTTAGGTTTAATGTTAGGTTTATTGTACGGTTAGTGTTAGGGTTTGTGTTAGGTTAGGCTTAGTGTTAGGGTTTTGTTATGGTTAGGTTTAGGTTTAGAGTTATGAATAGGGTTAGGGGTAGAGTTAGGGATAGGGTTTTTTAGAGATAGTGTTTGGTTTCAGGTTAGGGTTAAAGTTAGATTTAGGGTAAGGTTTAGATTTAGTGTTAATGTTATGCTTAGCATGAGGGATATTGTTAGTTTAAGAAGTAGGATTAGGTTGAGGATTAGGTTTATGATTAGCATCAGTTTTAGGGTTAGTGTTAGGGTTATGTTCAAGGATAGGGTTAGGTTTAGGGTTAGTGTTAGCGTTAGAGTTAATATTATGGTTAGGGTTAGTGGTAGGGTAATTGTTAAGTTTAGGTTAAGGTTTTGGGTTAGGGTTAGACTTAATATTAATGTTAGGTTTCGTTTAGTTTTAGGTTTAGGGTTACTGTCAGTGTTAGGGTTAGGGTTAGGTATAGGGTTAGGTTTATGTTTAGTGTTAAACTTAGGGTTAGGGTAAGGGTTTTTTAGGGTTAGAGTTAGGGTTAGTGTTAGGGTAAGAGCTACGTATATGGTTAGGATTTGTGTTATGGTTAGGTTAAGGGTGATTTTACGTTTGCAATAAGGGTTAGGGTTTTTGTTAAGATTAGATTTAGGATTAGGTTTAGGGTTAAGGTTAGTGTTAGGGTTAGTGTCAGAGTTAGGGTTAAGGTTAGTTTTAAGGTTAGGTATAGGGTAGGGTAGGGTTGGAGTTAGGTTAGTGTTAGGGTTAGGTTAGAGTTAGTGTTTTAGTTAGGGTTAGGTTTTTTGTTAGTGTTAGGGTGAGTGTTAGAGTTAGGGATAAGTTTAGGTTAGGGTTAGGTTTAGGTTTATTTTTTGGGTTTGGTTTATGGTTAGATTAAGTGTTAGGGCTAGGGTTACAGTTAGTGTTCAGTTTAGGTTTAGAGTTAGGTTAATTGTTTGTCATAGGGTTTGGGTTAGGGTTATGGTTATAATTAGTGTTAAGTTTTGGGTTAGGTTTAGTGTTAGGGTAAGTGTTAGGGCTAGGGTTAGGTTTGGGTTTACTGTTAGGTTTAGGTTAGGGTTTGTGTTAGGGTTAGGTTTTGATTTAGGTTTAGCATTACAATTATGGTTAGGATTGAGTTTACAATTAGGGTTAGGTTAGGGTTAGGGTTAGAGTTAGTGTTTGTGTTAGCATTAGATTTAGTGTTAGGGTTAAAGTTAGATTTAGAATTAGAGTTATTTTTAGGTTTTGGTTTAGGTTTAGGGTTTGGGTTAGGTTTAGGTTAGGGTTAGGTGTTAGGATTAGGTAAGAGTTAGTGTTATGATTAGGTTTGGGCTTTGTGTTAGGGTTAGGTTTAGTGTTATGGTTAGGGTTAGTTTAGTGTTAAGGTTAGGGTTACGATTAGGGTTAGCTTTAGGTTTGGGGTTGAGGTTTAACTTAGTGTTAGGATTAGTGTTACCATTAGTGTTAGGGTTATTTTTAGTGCTAGGTTTAGGATTATGTTTAAGATAAGTGTTATATTTAAGGTGCGGTTTTGGGTTAGGTTTAGGGTAAGTGTTAGGTTTATGTTTATGATTATGTTACGGATAGTGTGAGTGTTAAGATTAGTTTAACGGTTAGGGTTAAGATTAGTTTTAGGGTTAGTGTTATTGTTAGGGTTCGGGTGTTTGTTAGGGTTACGGTTAGGGTTACTGTTATGGTTACTATTAGGATTTGGGTTAGGGTTAGGGTTAGTGTTAGGTTAGGTTTAGGGTTATGGTTAGGGTTAGCATTAGGGTTAGGATTCAGGTTTTGTTTTAGGTTTAGGGTTACGGTTATGGTTAGGCTTAGGTTAGGCTTAGTTTTAGGGTTAGGTGAGGGTTAGTGTTATGGTTAGGGTTAGGGTTAGTGTTATTTTTATTGTTAGGTTTAGGGTTGAGGTTAGGTTATGGTTATGAGTAGTGTTAAGTTTATGGTTGGTGTTGGGCTTTGGGTTAGTGTTAGGGTTAGGTTTAGGGTTAGGGTTAGTGATAGGTTAGAGTTATGGTTTGTGTTAGGGTTAGGGTTATTGTTAGTGTTAGGTTTAGGTTTAGGATTAGGGTTAGGGATATGGTAAGTGTTAGGTTTAGGGTTATGGTTGGAGTTATTGTTAGGGTAAAGTTTAGGGTTAATGTAAGTATTAGGTTAGATTTATGGTTACGGTTAGTGTTAGGGTTAGTGTTTGTTGTATGTTTAGGACTAGGTTTAGGGTTAGATTTAGTGTTAAGGTTCTGGTTAGGTTTCAGTGTTAGTGTTAGGGATAGATTTAGTGTTAGTGTTGGTATTAGGGTTAGGATTATGTTTATTGTTAGAGTTACGGTCAAGGATAGTCTTAGTATTAGGGTAAGTGTTAGGGTTAGGGTTAATGTTAGGGTTAGGGTCAGGCTTAGGGTTAGTTTAAGTGGTAGGGTTACGGTGAGGTTAGGGTTAATTGTAGGGTTATTGTTAGGGTTAGGGATAGGGTTTGTGTTAGGGTAAGGCTTAGTGTTATGGTTTGTGTTAGGGTTAGGTTTAGGTTTAGAGTTATGGACAAGATCAGTGAAAGAGTTAGGGTTAGGATAAGGTTTTAAGTTAGTGTTATGTTTAGGATTAGGTTTAGGGATAGAGTGTGGGTTAAGGCTAGGGATAGAGTTAGGGTTTGTGTTAGGGCTAGGTTTAGGCTTATGGTTAAATTTCGGGTTAGTGTTAGGTTTAGGAATAGGTTCAGTTTTAGGGTTAAGGTTTTTGTTAGGGTTAGAGATAGGGTTAGTTTTAGGGTTAAGGTCTGGGTAAGTGTTAGTGTTTGGTTTAGAGTTAGTGTTAGGGTTTGTGTTAGGTTAGAATTAGGGTTAGGTTTAGGGTTTGTGTTAGGGTTAGGATTAGGGTAAGAATTATGGTTATGGTTATGGTTATGGTTATGGTTAGGGTTAGGTTTAGTGTTAGGGTTAGGGTTAGGGTTAGTGTTAGATTTAGGGTTAGTGTTAGGGTGAAGTTTAGGCACAGGGTTAAATTTAGGGTTACAGTTAGGGTTAGGGTTAGGGTTAGGTTTTGTTTTAGGTTAGGATTAGGTTTAGGTTTAGTGTTAGGATTATTGTTATGGTTAGTCTTAGGGTTAGGGTTAGTTTTAGCATTAAATATAGGGTTCGTGTTAGAGTTAGGTTTAGGCTTAGGGTTAGGGTTAGCGTTAGTGTTAGGTGTAGGGTTAGGGATAGGGTTAGTGTAAGTGTTAAGATTAGGGTTATGGTTAGATTTAGGGTTAGTGTTAGGGTTATGGTTAGATTTTGTGTTACTGTTAGGGTTAGGGTTAAGGATATGATTAGGTTTCAGGTAAGGGTTAGGTTAAGTGTGAGGTTAGGGTTAGGGGAAGTGTTAGGGTTTGTGTTAGTGTTAAATTTAGGGTTAAGGTTAGGTTTATGTTTAGAGTTAGGTTAGGGTGAGGGATAGGGTTAGTTTTAGGTTTAGGGTTAAGTTTAGGGTAGGGTTTGTGTTGGGTTAAGTTTGGGTTTGGAAAGATTTATTGTTTTGTTCGGGTTAGGATTTCTGTCTTAGGATTAGTGTTAGAGTTAGGGTTAGTGTTATGTTTAGGGAAATTTTTAGGGTTCGGGTTAGTGTTTGGGTAGTGTTAGTGTTAGGGTTAGGGTTAGGGTGTGGATTAAGGTTATGTTTAGCGTTCCAGTTAGGGTTAGGTTTAGGGTTAGTGTTAGTGTTAGGTTTATGGTTAGGTTTAGGGTTTAGGTAAGTGTTATGTTTAGGGTTAGTGTGACATTTAAAGTTAGTGTTAGGGTTATGGTTAGTGTTTGTGTTAGGGTTAGCTTTAGGGTTACAGATAGGGTGAGTGTTAGGGTAAGATTTAAGGTTAATGTTACATTTAGGGTTCACGTTTGTGTTAGGCCTAGGGTTATTGTTAGGTTTGGGTGTATGTTGATGATTAGGATTCGGGTTAGTATTATGGTTAGGGTTAGGTTTTGGTTAGGGTTAGGGTTCATGTTAGAGTTAGATTTAGAATTAGGGTTAGGGTTAGGGTTAGTGTAAGGGTAAGGGTTAGGTTTAGGTTTAGTTTTAGGGTTATGGTTAGAGTTTAGTATAGGGTTAGGGTTAGATTAGGTTTAGGCTTAGGTTTAGGTGACGGTTGGTATTATATTTAGGGTTAATTTTTTTATAGGGTTAGCATTAGTGTTAGGTTTAGTGTTAGGGATAGGGTTAAGGTTAGGTTTAAGGTTAGGATTAGCATTCAGTTTAGGGTAGAGTTTGGGGTTAGTGTTAGGGTTAAGGTTATGGTTAGTGTTAGGGTTAGGTTTATGGTTTCCATTAGGCTTAGGGTTACGGGTAGTGTTAGGATTAGGATTAGGGTTAGAGTTGGGATTCATGTTAGGTTTACATTTAGGGTTAGTGTTATAGCTAGGGTTATGGTTACAATTAGGTTAAGTATTAGGTTTAGGGTTATTTTTAGGGTAAGTGTTAGGGTTAGGGTTAGTGTTATGGTTATATTTAGTGTTAGGAATAGGGTTAGTTTTAGAGTTAGTGTAAGTGTTAGGTTAGGGTTAGGTTTAGGATTAGTGTTATGGTTTGGGTTAGGATTTGTTTTAGGTTTAGGTTTAGGACTAGGCTTATGGTTATGTTTAGGATTTGGGTTAGGGCTATGGTTAGGTTAAATTTAGGGTTAGGTTTATGGTTTGTGTTAGAATTAGATTTAGGGTGAGGGTTAGTGTTAGGGTTCGGGTTCATTATAAGTTTAGGATTAGATTTAGGGTTTGTGTTAGAATTAGATTTTAGGTGGGGGTTAGTGGTAGGTTTAGGGTTCATGATAAGTTTAAGTTTAGGGTTAGTGTTAGGTTTAGGGTTAGTGTTAGTGTTGGGTTTATGGTTAGCTTTAGTTTTAGGGTTAAGAATAGTGCTATGTTTACAGATACGTTTAGCTTTAGTGTTAGTGTTATGCTTTGGGTTAGGGTTAGATGTAGTGTTAGGATTAGGCTTAGTTTTAGGGTTAGGATAGTGTTCTGTAAGGCTTAGAGTTAGTTTTGTGGTTAGAGTTATGTTTAAGTTCAGGGATAGGGTTAGAATTGTTTTAGAGTTAGGGTTACTCTTAGTGTTAGGGTTAGGATTATTTTGTATTAGATTTAGGGTTATGGTTTAGGGTTTGTGTTAGGGTTAAGATTAAGGTTAGGGTTACGGATATGATTACTGTTAGAGTTATTGTTAAAAATAGGTTTACAGTTAGTGTTAGGGTTACAGTTAGGGGTACGGTTAGATTTAGGTTTAGTGTTCGGTTAGGGTTAGGTTTATAGTTAGGGTTTGTGTTAGGGATAGGGTTAGGTTTAGTTTTAGGGTGAGGGTAAGTGTTAGCCTTAGGGTTAGGGTTAGGGTTACAGTTAGCGTTAGTGTTAGTGTTAGTGTTAGCGTTAGGTTTAGGTTTAGGGTTAGGGTTAGGGTTAGTGTTAGAGTTATGTTTAGGATTAGATTTTGGGTTAGTGTTAATTTTAGGGTTAGGATTAGATTTAGGGTTAGGGTTAGATCTAGGGTTAAGTTTAGAGTTATTGTTAAGGGTAGGATTCAGGTTAGGTTTATGATTAGATTTATGTTTTAAATTAGGTTAGGATTATGGTTACGATTAGGCTTTGTGTTAGGGTTAGATATAGGGTACGGGTTTTGGTTATTGTTATGGTTAGGGTTCGTGTTAGCTTTTGTGTTAGGGTTAGAGTTTGGGTTAGATTAGGCTTAGGCTTAGGGTTAGGTAATGTTAGTGTTATGGTTAGGTTTAGGGTTAGTGTTATGCTTGTTTTAGGGTTACGGTTAAAGTTAGGGTTAGGTTAGTTTTAAGGTTAGGGTTATGGTTAGGGTTTGTGTTAGGTTAAGCTTTAGGGTTAGGATTTGTTTTAGAGTTAGGGTTATGGTTATGGTTATTGTTTGGGTTATGGTTATGGTTAGGGTTAGTTTTACGGTTTGGGTTAGAGTTAGGGTTAGTGTTTGGATTAAGTCAAATGTTATGGTTAGGGTTCATGTTAGGGCTGGTTTAAAGTTAGGGTTAGGGGTAGGGTATGCGTTAGGGTTAGCATTAGGGTTATGGTTAAAAATAGTGTTAGGGTTAGGGTTAGGTTAGTTTTAAGGTTACGGTTATGGTTAGGGTTTGGGTTAGGTTTAGCGTTAGGGTTAGGATTTGCTTTAGAGTTAGGATTAGGGTTAAACTTAAGTTTTGGTTAGAGTTAGGGTTATGGTTAGGGTTAGTGTTTGGTTTATGGTTATGGTTAGGGTTAGTTTTATGGTTTGGGATAGAGTTAGGGTTAGTGTTAGGATTAAATCAAGTGTTATGGTTAGGGTTCCTTTTTAGGGTTGGGTTAAATGTAGGGTTAGGATTAGGGTTAGGTTATGTGTTAGGGTTAGCATTAGGGTTACGGTCAGAGTTAGTGGTAGTGTTAGGGTTAGGTTAGTTTTAGGGTTAGCTTTATGGTTAGGGTTTGTTTTGGGTTTAGCGTTAGGCTTAGGATTTGTTTTAGGGTTAGGGTTAATCTTACGTTTTGATTTGGGTTAGAGTTCGGGTTATGGTTAGGGTTAGTGTTTGGGTTATGGTTATGGTTAACGTTAGTGTTACGATTTGGGATAGAGTTAGGGTTAGTGTTAGGATTAAGTCAAGTGTTATGGTTAGGGTTCGTGTTAGGTTTGTGTTAAAGTTAGGGTTAGGGTTAGGGTTAGGGTTAGGATATGTGGTTGGGTTAGCATTAGAGTTACAGTCATAGTTAGTGTTAGGGTTAGAGTTAGAGTTAGGTTTAGGCGTAGGGTTAGATGTAGTGTTTGAGTTAGGGGTCGATTTAGGGTTTGTTTCAGGTTTAGCCTTAGTGTTAGGGTTACTGTTAAATTTAGGATTAGGGTTGGAGTTAGGTTTAGGTTTAGGGTTAGAATTAGTGTCAGGGATAGTGTTAGATTTAGGTTTAGGTTTAGAGTGACTGTTGGGGTTAGTGTTAGGGTTAGGGTTATGGTTACTTTTAGGGTTAGGATTAGATTTAGTGTTAAATTTAGTGTTCGGTTTTGAGTTAGTGTTTGGGTTTGTGTTAGTGGTACGGTTAGGTTTAGGTTTAGGGTTAATATTATGTCAGGGTTAGGTTTTTGTTATTGGTAGGTTAGGGTTAGGATTCATGATAGTGTTATGGTTAGGGTCAGTGTTAGGATTAGTGTTAGTGTTACAAATAGTGTTATGTTTAGATATAGGTTTAGGGTTAGTGTTACGGTTAGGGTTAGAATTAAGGTTAGTGTTAAGTTTATGGTTACTGTTAGGGTTGGTGTTAGGGTAAAGTTTAGGTTAGGTGTAGAATTAGTGTTAATGTTAGGGTTAGGGTTAGGGTTAGTTATTTTTATGGTTAGAGTTAGGGTTAAGGTTAGGCAAAGTGATAAGGGTAGGGTTAGAGTTACGGTTACAGTTAGTCTTAGTTTTAGGGTTAGGGTTAGGATTAGGATCAGGGTAAATATTAGTTTTTAGGATAAGGGTGTGAGTTTGGGTTAGGGTTAGGTTTAGCATTAGGTTTATTATTAAGGTTAGGATTAGGGATAGTGTTAGATTTAGGATTAGGGTTGGGTTTAGGTTAGGGTTAGGGTTAGGGTTCGGGTTAGGTTCAGATTTAAGATAAATGTTATGGTTAGGGTTAGGGGTAGTGTTAGGTTTCAGGTTAGGGTTAGCGTTCAGGTTAGATTTAGAATTAGGGTTAGGGTTACAGTTAGGGTTAGAGTTAGTGTTAGGGTTAATTTCAGGGTTTGGGTTAGGGTTATGTTTAGGGTTAGTGTTAGTTTTAAGTTTAGGGTTACGGTTAGGGTTATTGTAGGGTTAGGATTATAGTTAGGGTTCAGTTTAGGATTAGAGTTTTGGTTTGTGTTAGGGATAAGTTTAGGGTTAGGGTTATGGTTTTGGTTTAGTTTAGGGTTAGTGTTAAGTTTACTGTGATGGTTAAGAATAGTATTGGAATAAGATATAGGTTTCAGGTTAGGCTTAATTTTAGTGTTAGTGTTATGATAAGTGTTAGATTTAGGGTTAGGATTAGGGTTAGGGTGAGGGTTAGGTTTAGGGTTAGTTTTAGAGTCAGGGTTATTGTGAGAGTTTGGGTTATTGTTAGGGATTTTGATAGTGTTAGTGTTAGGGTTAGGATTTTGTTTAATATTAGTGTTAGGTTTAGGATTGTGTTAGGGTTAGAGTTAAGGTTAGTTTTTGGGTTAGGGATAGTATTAAGGTTAGGATTAGCGTTAGGGTCAGGGTTTGGGTTAGTGTTAGGTTTTGTGTTAGTTTAAGCGTTAGTTTTATTGTTAGGGTTGCAGTTAGGATTAGGTTTAGGTTTAGGGTAAGGTATAAGTTTTGATTTCATGTTGTGTTAGTGTTAGGTTTAGGTTTAGGTTTATAATTAGGGTAAGGTATAGGGTTCTTGTTAGGTTTAGGGTTACGTTCAGTGTTAGTGTTACGGTCAGGGTTAGGAATAATGTTAGTGTTATGGATAGGTTTAGGGTTAGTGTTAGGTTTAGGGTAAGTTTTAGGGTTAGTGTTAGGTTTAGGATTAAAATTTGGTTACTGTTATGGTAAGTTTTAGGGTTAGGTGTAGGGTTAAGTTTAATGTTAGTGTTAGTGTTAGGATTACAGTTAGTTTTAGAGTAAGGTTAGGGTTATGGTTAATGTTAGGGTTACTATTAGGGTTAGGGTTAGGTTTTTGTTAGGGTTAGGGTTAGGTTTAGGCTTACGATTTGTGTTAGGTTTTTGGATACGTTTACTGGTACTGTTAGGTTTAGGGTTAGAGTTATTGTTAGTGTTAGGTTTAGGTTGACATTTAGGGTTAGGGTTAGTGTTAGGGTAAGGTTTTAGGTTTAGGTGTAGGTTAGGGTTAATGTTAGGATTAGTGTTAGGGTTAGGGTTTGTGTTAGGGTTAGGGTTAGGTTTAGGATTAGGGTTACTGTTAGTGTAAAGCTTAGGGCTAGGTGTAGGTTTAGAGTTAATGTTAGGGTTAGGGTTAGTTTTAGAGTTAGCATTAGGGTTATTGTTAAGTTTAATGTTAAGGTTACTAGAGTTAGAGTTAGGGTTAGGGTTAGGGTTTGTGTTAGGTTTGTGATAGGATTAGTGTTAGTGTTAGGTTTAGGGTTAGGGTTAGTGTTAGTGTTAGGGTAAGTGTTAGGGTTAGGTGTACATTTAGGGTTAATATGAGGGTTAGGCTTAATTTTAGCTTTTGTTTTATAGTTAGGGTTAGGGTTAGTGTTAGTGTTAGGGTAAATGTTAGGTTTAGGTGTAGGTTTAGGGTTAATATTAGGGTTAGGTTTAATCTTAGCTTTTGTTTTAGAGTTAGGGTTAGGGTTACTGTTAGGTTTAGTGATAGGGTTAGTATTAGGGATTGTGTTATGGTTATGGTTAGGGTTAGGTTTAGGGTTAGTGTTTGGGTTAGGGTTAGTTTTCGGTTTAGTTTTAGAGTTATGTTTAAGGTTAGGATTAGGGTTAGTTTTAATGTTCGGATTAGGTTTAGGGTTAGTGTTAAGATTAGGTTTAGTGGTTGGGTTTATCTTAGGGATAGGGTTAGGTTTAGGGTTAGGTTTAGGTTTATGGTAAGTGTTAAGTTTAGGGTAAGGGTTACATTTTGACTTAGTGTTTGTGTTAGGTTTAGTGTTACATTTAGGGTTATTTTTAGTTGTTAGGCTTAGTGTTTGAGTTAGGTTTGGGGTTAGGTTTAGGGTTAGCTTTAGGTTTAGGGTTACTATCAATTTTAGGATTTGTGTTAGGGTTAGATTTAGAATTAGGTTTAGTGTTACGTTAGGGTTCTGGTTAGTGTCAGGGTTTGTGTTAGGCTTAGATTTAACATAAGTATTAGGGTTAGGGTTAGAGTTAGGATTAGGGTTAGTGTTAGGTTTAAGGTTAGTTTTAGGATTAGAGTTAGGTTTATGTTTAGGTTTAGATTATGGTTTGGGTTATGGTTAGGTTAGCATTATTGTTATGGTTAGAGTTAGGGTTTGTGTTAGTGTTAGTGTTAGGGTTAGTGTTAGGTTTAGTGATAGGTCAACGTTAGGGTTAGGGTTTGTGTTAGGTTTAGATTTAGTATTAGGGTTTGTTTTAAGTTTAGGGTTAGTGTTAATTTTTCTGTTCAGGTTAGGGATAGGGTTGGAGTTAGGGTTGGTTTTAAGGTTAGGGTTAGTGTTTGTGTTAGGGTTAGGGTTAGTGTTAGATTTAGGGTTAGAATTAGGGTTAGGGTTATTGTTAGGGTTAGGTTTAGGGTTAGGCTTCATGTTAGGGTTAGGGTTTGTGTTAGAGTTAGGGTTAGGTTTAGGTTCAGGTTTAGGGTTAAGGAAAGTTTTACGGTTAGTATTAGCTTTAGGGTTAAGTTTTGGATTTGGGTTAGTGTTAGGGTTATTGTTAGGTTTTGTGTTAGTGTTACAATTTGTTTTAGGGTTAGAGTTACACTTCAGATTAGGGTAGGTTTAGGTTTAGAATTAAGGTTAGTGTTAACATTGTGTTAGGGTTAGTTTTAGGTTTAGGGTTAGGTTTAAGTTTAGTGTTAGATTTAGGGTTATTTTCCTGTTAATATTAATGTTAGGTTTAGGGTTAGGGTTAGGAATATATTTAGGGTTAGTGTTAGGGTTAGGGTCAGGGTTAGGGTTATTGTTATGTTTAGGGTTAGGTTTAGTCTTAGGGTAAAGTTTAGGTTTAGGTGTAAGTTTAATGTTAATGTTAGGGTTAGGGTGAAGGTTAGGTTTAGGGTTAGTTTTAGACTTAGAGTTAATGTAAGGTATAGTCTTAAGTTTAGGGTTAGGGCTTGTGTGAGGGTTAGGCTTCGGGTTAGGATTAGTTTTATTGTTAGCATTGGGGTTACGAGTAATATTATTATTAGAGTTAGGATTAGGGATTGTTTAGAGTTAGTGTTAGGTTTAGGGTTAGTTTTAGAGTTAGGTTTAGGGTTAAGTTTTGTGTTAGGGTTAGTGTTAGGCTTAGGGTTAGGCTTTTTTGTGAGGGTTAGGCTTAGGTTTAGGGTTTGTGTTAGCGTTAGGTTTGGGGTTACAGATAAGAGTATAGTTAGAGTTAGAGTTAGGATTTAAGTTAGGGTTAATGTTAGCGTTACGGTTAGGGATAGAGTTAGGGTTAGGTTTAGGGATAGTTTTAGAGTTAGTGTTATTTTTAGGGTTAGGGTTAATGTTAATGTTAGTGTTAGGTTTACTCTTAGGGTTACGATTAGGTTTAGGGTAAGGTTTAGGCTTAGGTTTAGAGTTCCAGTTAGTGTTATTATTAGGGTTAGGGTTAGAATTACGGATTATGTTATGTTTAGGGATAGCTTCATGATTAGTCTTAGGGTTAGGGAAAGGGGTAGGTTTAGTGTAAGATTTAAAGTTAGGGTTAGGTTAGTGTAAGGCTAAGGGTTATGGTTCAGTTTAGGGTTATGTTTAATGTTAATGTTAGTGTTAGGTTTAGTGTTAGGTTTAGGGTTAGTTTTAATGTTAGGGTAGGGTTAGGCCTAGGGTTAGGGTTAGGGTTTGTGGTAGGGTTCAGTCTAGGTTAAGGGTTAGCGTAAGTTTTTAGGTAAGTGTTAGGGTTACGTTTAGAGTTAGTTTTAGATTTAGTTTTAGCAATAGGTTTAAAGTTTGTATTAGGTTTAGGGTTAGATGTAATGTTAGAGTTAGGGTTAGGTTTAGGATTAGTGTTAGGTTTAGGGTTATACTTAGGATTAGGGTTAGGTTTAGGGTTAAGTAAAGAGTTATGGTTAGTGTTTTGTTAGGGTTAGGGTTAGGTTTTGTGTTATTGTTAGGGTTATGATTAGGGTTCATGTTAGGTTTAGGGATAGAGTTAGTGTTAGGATAAGTGTTAAGTTTAGGTTAAGGTTTTGGGTTATGGTTATGGTTAGGGTTAGGTTATGTTTAGGTTTAAGTTTAGGGTTAGGGTAAGGGTTAGTGTTAGTGTTAGTGTTATTGTAAGGGTTAGGTTTAGGGTTAGGGTTAGTGTTAGGATTAGGAATAGGTTTAGGTTTAGAGTCAGGCTTAGTTTTAGTGTTAGTGTTAGGGTTAGGGTTACGGATTTGGTTACGTTTAGGATTGGGGTAGTGTTTCTTTAAGGATTAAGGATATGGTTAGGAGTCCGATTAGGGTTAGGTTAAGGGTGAGGTTTGGTTTTGGGTAGATGTTAGGGTTTGTGTTATGGTTAGATTTAGGGTTAGGTTTAGGGTTCAGGTTAGTGTTAATGTTAGGGTAATGGTTACAGTTAAGGTTAGTTTTAGGGTTAGGTTTAGGTTTAGTGTAGGGTTCGGGTTATGTTAGAGTTAGTGTTTTATTTAGGGTTAAGGTTTGTGTTAGTGTCAGGATTAGTGTTAGAGTTAGTGTTAGGTTTAAAGTTATTGTTAGTTTTAGCGTTTGGGATAGCGTAGTGTTAGGATTAGTGTTAGTGTTAGGGTTAGATTTAGCATAATTGTTAAATTTAGGGTTAGAATTTTGGTTAGAGTTAGTGTTAGGTTTTGGCTTAGGTTTCAGTTTTGTGTAAGTTTTAGGGCTAGGGTTAGGTTTAGGTTTACTTTTAGGCATAGGTTAGGGTTTGTATTTGGGTTACGGTTAGGTTTATGTTTAGCATTACAGGTATGGTTAGGATTCGGGTTAAGTTTAGGAATTGGTTAGGATTAGGGTTAGAGTTAGTGTTTGTGTTAGGGTTAGATTTAAGGTTAGGGTTAGGGATAGTTTTTTTTTAGGTTTAGGGTTAGATTTAGGGTTTGGGTTAGGGTTAGTTTAGGGTTAGAGGTTATGGTTAGGTGAGAGTTAGTGTTATGTTCAGGTTTAGGGTTTGTGTTAGCGTTAGATTTAGGGTTACGGTTAGGGTTAGGGTTAGGGTTAGGGTTAAAGAACCTAGCACAAACCTTCTTTGATATAGAGTTCCAAATGCATGTATCCCTATAGGGAAAAACCAAGTGAAACCAAACAATTCAAAGTGTTCCTGCAAACGAAACTTTCAACCTAGAATAACGAGATTGGGGATGATCAAGTGCGAATGGAATACTGATCATGCCCTCCCAGTATCAACAAGATCAGGTTTAAAAAAATCTTTGCTGATATTCCAGTAAACTTGGAGTTCTGTTGAAGCTTTGCAAATGCTTGCAAATGAATGTGTATGCTCCTTGTCTGTGCTTATGGCTACTTCCACAATAAACAAAGCAGAGAGTGCAGTGACAACTAATTGAGTGAGTCAAGTTTCAAGCATCTAGCACATAAGATGTTTGATTTAGAGTTCCAAATGCATGTATTCCTATCAGGGAAAACGAAGTGAAACCTAAAAATTCAAAGGGTTCCTGCAAATGATCGTTTCAAACTAGAAGAACAAAAAGTGGGGTACCACGTGTGAATGGAGTAGCGATCATTTCCTCCACGTATCAAAAAGATGGGGGGGAAAATCTTTGCTGAGATTCCAGTAAACTCGGAGTTCTGCTTAAGCATTCCAAACGCCTCAAATGAAAGTGTACGTTCCTAGTGTCTGCTTTAGGCTACTTCCACAAGGAATAAAGCATAGCGAGGGCACTGAGAACTAATTGAGTCAAGTTTCTAGGAGCTAGCACAAACCTTGTTTGATTTAGAGTTCCAAATGCATGTATCTCTATAGGGAAAAACCAAGTGAAACCTAAAATTTAAAGTGTTCTTGCAAACGATCGCTTCATCCTAGAAGAATGAAATTGGGGGGACCAAGTGCGAATGGAGGACCCATCATTCCCTCCCAGTATCAACAAGATCCAGTTTAAAAAAAAACGTGGCTGAGATTCCATTAACCTCGAGTTCTGTGGAAAATTTGCAAACCATTTCAAATTAAAGTGTATTTTCCTTGCTTGTGCATAGGGCTACTTCACCAAGGAAAAATGCAGAGAGAGCATTGCTTACTAATTGAGTGAGTCAAGTTTCAAGCATCTAGCACAAACCATGTTTAATTTAGAGTTCCAAAAGCATGTATCCCTATCGTGGAAAACTAAATGAAACCTAAAAATTCAAAGTGTTCTTGCAAACAAAAGCTTCAACCTAGAAGAACGAAACATGAGAGACAATGTGTGAATGAAGTACCAATCATTCCCTCCAAGTATCAACAAGATCAGATGAAAAAATCTTTGCTGGGATACCAGTGAACTCGGAGTTCTGTTGAAGCATTGCAAAAGCTTTCAAATGAAAGTGTATGTTCCTAGCCTCTGCTTAAGGCTACTTCCACAGGGAATAAAGAATAGAGAGCACACTGAGAACTAAGTGAGTCAAGTTTCAAGGAACTAGCATAAACCTTGTTTGATCTAGAGTTCCAAATGCATGTGTCCCTATAGGGAAAAACCAAGTGAAACCTAAAAATTCAAAGTGTTCTTGCAAATGAACGCTTCAGCCTAGAAGAACGAAATTTGGCAAGCGAAGTGTGAATGGAGGACCAATCATTCCCTGCAAGTATCAACAAGATTGGTTAAAAAAATCTTTGCCAAGATCCCAGTCAACTTGGAGTTCTGTGGAAGCATTACAAATGCATTTAAATGAAAGTGTATTTTTATTGCCTCTGGTTAGGGCTACTTCAGCAGGGAAAAAAGCATAGAGAGTGCACTGAGAACTAATTGAGTGAAGTTTCAATGATCTAGCACAAAACTTGTTTGATTTAGAATTTTACATGTATGTAACCCTATAGGGAAAAACCAAGTGAAATCTAAAAAAATCAAAGTGATTATGCAAACAAGAGATTCAACCTAGAAAAAGGATATTTGGGGGAGCAAGTGCGAATGGAGTATCAATCATTCTCTCCCACTATCAACAAGATCGAGTGAAAAAAATTTGCTGAGATTCCTGTAACCTCGGAGTTTTGTGGAAGCTTTGAAAACACTTTCAAATGAAAGTGTATTTTCCTTGCCTGTGCTTAGGGCTACTTCAGTAAGGAACAAAGCAGAGAGTGAAGTGACAACTAATTGAGTGAGTCAATTTTCAAGAATCTAACACATACTGTGTTTGATTTAGAGTTCCAAAAGCATGTATCCCTATCAGGGAAAATGAAGTGAAACCTAAAAATTCAAAGTATTCTTGCAAACAAAGGCTTCAAACTTGAATAACGAAATTGGGGGGACCAAGTGTGAATGAAGTACTGGTCATTCCCTCCCAGTGTCAACAAGATCGGGTTTAAAAAATCTTTGCTGAGATTCCAGTAAACTTGCAGTACTTTAGAAGCTTTGCAATTGCTTTCAAATGAAAGTGTATTTTCCTTGCCTCTGCTTAGGGCTACTTCAACAAGGAACAAAGAAGAGAGCACAATGACAACTAATTGAATTAGTCAAGTTTCAAGTATCTAGCACAAACCCTGTTTGCTTTAGAGTTCCAAAAGCATGTACCCCTATTGGGGAAAATGAAGTGAAACCTACAAATTCAAAGGATTCTTGCAAATGTATGCTTCAACCTAGAAGAACGAAAAGTGGGGGACCTAGTGTGAATGGAGTAGCAATCATTCCCTCTAAGTATCAACAAGATCGGGTGAAAAAATCTTTGCAAAGATTCCAGTAAACTCGGAGTTCTTTTGAAGCATTGAAAAAGCTTTCAAATGAAATTGTATGTTCCTCACATCTGCTTAAGGCTACTTCCACAGGGAATAAAACATAGAGAGTGGGTGCACTGAGAACTAATTGAGTCAAGTTTCAAGGAGCTAGCACAAAACTTGTTTCATTGAGAGTTCCAAATGCATGTATCCATATAGGGAAAAACCAAGTGAAACCCAAAAATTCAAAGTGTTCCTGCAAATGAACACTTCAACCTAGAAGAACGAAATTGGGGGGACCAAGTGTGAATGAAGTACTGATCATTCCTTCCCAGTATCAAAAAGATCGGTTTTAAAAAATCTTCGCTGAGATTCCAGTGAATTCAGAATACTGTGGACACGTTGCAAACACTTTCAAATGAAAGTGTATTTTCCTTGCCTCTGCTTAGGGCTATTTCAACAAGGAAGGAAGCAGACAGCACACTGACAACTAATTGAGTGAGTCAAGTTTCAAGCATCTAGCACAAACCATGTTTAATTTAGAGTTCCAAAAGCATGTATCCCTAT